>NC_071279.1:18930077-18942577 GCF_023375685.1 Ictalurus furcatus
CACGCCATCCATATCACGCCATGCCACGCCACGCCACGCCACGCCACATCACGCCATACCGTTGTTGATTATTTTACTTTAAAAGCTCAACACAGATTGTTTATTCCTTACCTTGTTGATGTTTGAATGTTAAGTAAATACTGTGAAATTATGCAGAAATTAAATTAAAGATTAGCTCATGAGATTACAGGTTGATAATCATAAACCCAGGTCAGTGGGTGAAAATATTCATTTGTGGATTTAATTATTTCCAGCCGTTCGGTCAGAGTTTAATGGAGTCCAGTGTGGAAACTCGTTCCAGTGAAGGACAACAGATGGATAGATGGAGCCTTAGTTGGATGGATGGATGGATGGACGGATGGGTGGACGGATGTTTCACAGACAGCAGTGCAAGATGTGCATTGTCAAGATGCCTTCATCCTCCATCCTTCATTCAGGTTGCCATGGCAACTGGCATCCCATCACTTTGACGGGCTGATCTATGACGGACCCCTCGGGTCATGACATCATCAGTACATCGAGAATTTCTCTAAACTCAGGCGGCTTTGAGAGCTGCCTTTTTCTGCCATGTATGTTTTAAAACCATTTCAAATGAAACAGTGTTTCATTATCTTTACTCACGTGATTACAGTTACATTTAATGTTACTTTCTCTTACGTTATAGCAGCTATAAACAGTCGTTTCCTCACTGGCCTTTTCCCAGCACATCGATAACCTGAAAAACCTGTGATATGCAGAAGCACTGCTGTCTGAGTTGCTGTTATAGAAAATTAATCAACACCATCTGTCCAATCACAATCCAGGAATCAACAGGGCTGTGTGTGGTATAATGCCTAAATAATAACCCAAAAAAATATGGTCTAGGAACATCTTTACACCATTAGCCTTATTACAAATGTCAGCTATGAATATGCATGAGCACACCCATTTGGAAACGAACCCATGTCTTCTCCTTGTCCTTAATCAAGTCCGGTCACATTTGATTTATAAAGCCCTTTTAAAGACAACGGCAGTTGAGCCAAAGTGCTGTACAAAACAGCTTATAAGCATCACATTGAATAACATTGTAAGACAAGGAATAAAAATACGTTTTAGGAGAAGATTTTAAAATATCTAAAGACGGAGCGGTCCTCACGTGAACGGGGAGACGGTTCCAGAGTCTTTGTCTTAGTACGAGGACGGGGGGGACAGATAAATAAGTTGATTACAGGATGCTGGTAGGAGAGTCAGGGTGAAGAAGGTCAGTAATGTACTGTGGAGCAAGACCAGAAAGAGCTTCGTATACATAAAGAAGAATTTTAAAATCAATTCTGAACTTAACAGGAAGACAGCGAAGAGACGCCAAAAGTATACAAAAGTTGGGTGTAAGCCCTACGCCGGGCCTAGCTACCGTATGTCCAGAATTGTGATACATCTTTACACCTGCTGCACCATCTTAAGCTACAACTAGGTGCAGCTATGCCCAGCGTAGATGATGCGCATTAATTCTCTCCTTCTGTCGAGCTACACATGATACTCCTGAGATGCCAGAGATCCTGACCCTTTCTGCTCTCCGGACCCGCCTGATCCATCCTGATGCCCTTCTTCTGGTCGGAGTTCTCATCAACTAGAGGCTACATTCTGCTGCTGAAGACATCCCCAAGCAGTACAGGACGGTACCATGGAAATGGTTTTGGACCTCAATTCCACATGGACGTTCTCGCTGTGGTTGCTGGGACGACGGTTGCTGTGATGGCCCTGGGACTGCGATTACCACATGCAGTTTTACACTCAGGTCTCCTTTAGTGAACAGTGGACTAGTTCAACACACAGACTACATATAAACACCATAATGAACTTTCTTTTACTCTCACACTATCCGTCGTTACCCAGATGAGGACGGGTTCCCTTCTGAGTCTGGTTCCTCTCAAGGTTTCTTCCTCATATCGTCTCAGGGAGTTTTTTTCTCACCACCATCACCGCTGGCTCGCTCAATAGGGATAAATTCACACCCTTAAAATCTCTATCCTGTGTTTATATGTTTCTGTAAAGCTCCTTTGAGACAATGTCCACTGTTAAAAGCGCTACACAAATCAAATTTAACTGAATTGGGTATCATCAGCATAGCAGTGATAAATACCCATGGGAAGCATATAAAGGGAAAACAACCCAAGATGGAACCCTGAGGACCACCAGAAGATGAGGGGGGTAATGAAGAAGAAAAATGATTCATCACTAACATCTTTTTGATATCTGCTTGTACTGTAAATTAGCTTCCATTAGTCTAAAATCAATCAAGCCTTTCAGAAAGTAGCGTTGCCATAACAACCACGATTTCATTCTTTAATAAAATTACACAACGCAGAGTTTCTGCAGAGTTCCTCTTCCTCCTCTGATCACGGATACGATTGGTCCAAAGAGGTAAAGCTTGTTTAATGACATCACTAACTGATGTCATATGTAGCCCCGCCCCAAAGCAATTTTATATGGAAGTGACTTCAGCACTGTGCTAACAACTTTGACTCAAGCTCTCAGATCCTCTCTCTATCGTCCAGATACTCGTCCAGAAGAAAAGAAATTGTTATCTAATAGTACATTCTCACTCCCGCGTCGTTTATTTTCTTCCCACAGCACGTACAAAGAGTCTGCGCTCGAGTCTGAAGGTCAGCGCTTGGTGAAAACACAGCACACTGAAGGACAACCTGAGACAGGGTCCTTGTTGAAGGTGCTTGGAGTTTGTTTGAGTTCGCTCATAAACCCTGGTCACGTTGTGTGATCATGTGGCTGTAAGACAGCAGAGACACGGACATGTTTAACTTCTCATCACATGGACCAGGACGTCGCCAGCACCTTCTCAGATTATTTTAAAAAAAAAACAAATCCAACACCAGCATCTTCATAAACCGGACTATGAGCATTTCTTTTTTTTAAATCTAGCTTTTCATTAAGTTCATTTTGACAGCTACTTTGCATTTAGTTTAAATCTATGGGCAAAATGTTTTCAGATAATAGTTTTGGTCATATGGTATTCATTTGGTCATTCTTCTTCTTTATCTTATTATTATTATTATTATTATTATTATTATTATTATTGGATTTAAGCTAGAATTATTTGATGAAATGGTACAGCAATTTTTTTACACCAGTTTCAGTCAATAAAAACAAAAGATCTGAGCTGTTCTTCTCGAATTTTGTAGGTCATATGATGCAGGTACTGAGGTCAGAGAAGAAAGACCTGGAATCTATCTAGCATCTGAGTGCACCGAGCACAGAGCGTCTTAATTAACTTCCTTGTTAAATTAACTTCACAAAGCGTGGAGGAAAAGGAGCTTGAACTAGTTATGACCTTTTCATGAAATATTTATTCACGGAAGAATATTGATTTACATTATGTCATGCACTTTGAGCAGAAGCAGTGATGTTTCCGAACCTTCGAGGGCACCAAGCAACATCCAGCTTTCATACCTTCAAGTTTCAGACCACAAGGGGGCACTCTGTGAACACCTGAACCATCATGTCCTCGAGAAATATTATTGCTATCTATATATAGTTTAAAATGACATCCTGCGTTCATACAGCGCCCCTAGTGGCTGGGAGGCCCTTTACGACCATTTACACTACTCTAAAAGATAGACACGGCCCTGAATGAAAGGTGAAAAATAAAAGATCATTTTATTCTGATACTACAGTCTGTAGATGTTTTAACAACTATCCTGCATTCTTACAGGGCCCCCTGGAGGCTCGGGGTATCCAAGCACCTGTTTATACTGCAAGAACTACTGAATGGAAGATTAAAGTATTATTGTTACCGCTTCATTTTCAAAAGGTTGTTGATGAACACTTTTGTATCATAGCAATGTCTGTCTGACTTTATGAAACAGTACAGTACACGCTCCTACAGGCGTCCTTATCCACAAATCGGTTTCCAGTGTTTTCCAGCTCAGAGCGTTCTACAGTGCGATGGTAATAAGAGCGTCTCCGAATGTGCCAGTGTGCCTCAGGGTCACTTAAAATAAATCGACAGAGCGAGAGGGAGGGAGGGAGGGAAGGAGAGAGAGAGAGAACGATGACTGAGCATCGAGGACACTCAAAAAAAAATAAAGAAGGCCTCTCAAATGGCTCTTCATGCAGGTCTTTAGGCGTTTCAGAACAGCGTCTGAAGATGCTGTGGGAATGCAGGACATTTCATCCGACCCTCTTCCACATACACACCACCGGCGCTTTCATTTCTGCATTTATTTATTTATTTATTTTAACACTTTTCTTTACATCAGATGCACAGTGATTGCTGTGGAGTCCATAATTATTCGCACCCTTCAGGAAAATAAGCAAACATTTATACAAAATAGAAAATAAATAACCCTCGAGCTGAAACGTATGGGGATGGTATACAGTTTGAATGTTTTTAAACTCGACTCCTGAGAGATCACTTCATCCACACGGCTTTTTAAATGGCTAAAGCTATATTTGCTTTGGAGATCACGTCTGTAATACAAGTGGGAACATTAGTGGCGGTTCAATTACATGAGCGTCAGCCGACTGCTTTAACAGCGCGCCAGATCAGATCTTCTTTTCCGAAATAAAAAAAATGTCTTTCCTCTCTGAGTGCACTTAAAGTTCTTTCAGGATGATAGGCGTCCTTGAGGAGAAATGGTGGTGTCTGGGGATGACAGCGCGTTTGTGTTATAAAGCGGCCGGGGAAGTTTTATCTCGGTTCGGGTAAAGACTCGGTGCTTTCACTGTGACATTTTAATGTGCTCTGGGTTTCAATCTGGTCGTCCAAACTGTCCAATAAGTCTTACTGCAGAGAATGGAGCATATCGAGAGAAGCGTCTGGCTTTTACACCATATTTTAGGTGTTTACCGGAAAGGAACGAAGTTGTATTTATGTCAAGACATAATAAAAATCATTAATTATAAACATCTATTCCTATTTCGAATGCATTGAAAAGTTTGCTCAGCATTCATCTCGGGAGGTTCTGCAACTGAAAGGCCTGATTTTACTCAATCGTTTTCTCTACACAAACACAGGTTTTCTTCGAATAAATTCCCCCGGAGCCGTGTTTGAACGCTGTCACAGCAAAGCAAAGCTCCGAAACATTCTGACTAATACATCTAGATGCTTCCCAAGCTTTGAGCAGGACATTAAAGAGCTATACATTTTCCTGACATTGCTGCAGCGCCGACACTGCTCAATCGGAGCTTTGAGGATTCACCGGTTTTGTCATTAGTCTGCTTTAACAGATCTGACTCAGCTCATAATGGACTGCTGATGAGTTAGAAACAGCTGTGTTACCGCATAGAAAACTGCGACAAAATGCCCGAGGAACATGGAACAGGACAAAAAAAAAAAAGATGGCCGTAGAATATAGAGTAGATAGATACTGTATTACGTTATCACAGATACATTGGACGCCATTATAGATTAGACATACAGCACAAAGATAAGTGATGTTCTATTACGAACACTTTATGCCATTGCATTTGCTTCATACGCCATTGAAGATTCATCATGCCATCCTATATATGTGATGTGTCATCAGCGATTTGTCCTCCGTCATCACGATCATGGAATACGTCAACACAGATATGCAATATTTCATCTCAAACATGTCATACGTCACTGAGGACACGTCAGATGTGATCACAGATGTCATGCAACGTTATGGATTTGAAACACGTTACCACAGATATGTCATACATCATCACTGACCTATCATAGGTCATTACAACATGTCATCAGAGACATGTAACACGTCATCAGAGACATGTTGCACATCATCAGAGACATGTCATCGGAGACATGTCACACGTCATCAGAGACATGTCACAGAGACATGTCACATGTCATCAGAGACATGTCACAGAGACATGTCACACGTCATCAGAGACATGTCATCGGAGACATGTCACACGTCATCAGAGACATGTCACAGAGACATGTCACATGTCATCAGAGACATGTCACAGACATGTCACACGTCATCAGAGACATGTCATCGGAGACATGTCACACGTCATCGGAGACATGTCACACGTCATCAGAGACATGTCACAGAGACATGTCACATGTCATCAGAGACATGTCATCGGAGACATGTCACACGTCATCAGAGACATGTCACAGAGACATGTCACAGAGACATGTCACACGTCATCAGAGCCATGTCATCGGAGACATGTCACACGTCATCGGAGACATGTCACACGTCATCAGAGACATGTCACAGAGACATGTCACATGTCATCAGAGACATGTCATCGGAGACATGTCACACATCATCAGAGACATGTCATCGGAGACATGTCACACGTCATCAGAGACATGTAACACGTCATCAGAGACATGTCATCAGAGACATGTAATAGAGACATGTCACACATCATCAGAGACATGTCACATGTCATCAGAGACATGTCATCGGAGACATGTCACAGAGACATGTCACACGTCAGCAGAGACATGTAACACGTCATCAGAGACATGTAACACGTCATCAGAGACATGTCACAGAGACATGTCACACGTCATCAGAGACATGTCATCGGAGACATGTCACACATCATCAGAGACATGTCACAGAGACATGTCACATGTCATCGGAGACATGTCATCGGAGACATGTCACAGAGACATGTCACACATCATCAGAAACATGTCACACGTCATCAGAGACATGTCATCAGAGACAAGTCACAGAGACATGTCACACGTCATCAGAGACATGTCATCGGAGACATGTCACACATCATCAGAGACATGTCAGAGAGACATGTTATGTCATCAGATATATGCCATACATCATCAGAAACAGTTCACACTTCATGACGGTACTGTACATGTCATCACAGATGTTATATTCTGTAATGGAACTCACAGCCCATGCAGTGATTACCATTACAGAATCAGGCCTGTTTTTAACGCAGTGCCGCCTGAGGGCCCGAAGATCACGGGCATGCAATATTGATGTTCACCCTTGTCACCCATACCTTGAGGAACATTATTCTGAAATTGTTCCACGAATTGTAGACGCAGTTTTTCGCAGATTGGTGAACCTCTCTTCCATCTTTACTTCTGAAAGACTCCGCCTCTCTAAGATCCTCTTTTTATTCCCAATCATCTTACTGTCCTGTTCCCAATTACCCTCCAGCTGTTTCTTTTTACTAACACTTACTTTTCCAGCCTTTTGTTGCCCTGTCCCAACTTTTTTGAGACGTGTTGCGGCCATTGAGTTCAAAATTACCTTATTTTTTCCTTAAAACGGTAAATTTCCTCACTTTAAACATTTGATATGTTTTCTGTGTTCTATTGTGAATAACATCTGGGTTTACGAGATTTGCAAATCCCTGCATTCGGTTTTTACTTACATTTTACACAGCGTCCCAACTGTTTTGGAACGGGGGTTGTACGTTATACGTTATCAGAGACATGCCACACCTCATAATAGAGTTGTCATATGTTATTACAGACACCTCACAGGTCATCACGTGTCATATAAGTTATACTATGTCGTTGAAGATACGTCCTGTGTCCTGCTAGGTGCACGATGTTCACGTAAGCTAGCATCACAGGTTTTGATAAATAGCGACTGCACAGAGGTTTCAATGTTCCTCGTGAAAGAACATTTACAGCAAACCACCCGGTCGTCGTTTTCCCTAAAACATTAAACTTCTGAACAGAAAGTTATTGTAAATCAAAAGCAGAATATCATACAGTATACACAGGCAACGTGTGAGACCACACGTTACGGAAAAGCCAACAGGAAAACACTTTCATTGAGCTATAGAACGTTAAGTAGCTTCATTTCCTACTTGGATGCCATCGGATATATTGTTCGGCAAACACAATGAGCCCAGGTGCTGATCTACAGTATACACACACAGCAGGATGAATGAGCTCCTTTCCACTCAATCACAGCAATGTACACAGCTGTAAGGTCTACTGGGGTCAAATCTCAATGAAGTGGACCTCAGGTGACCTCCTGACTCCGTGTCTCAACTGGGGTAGGTTTTATTAGCAATACTAATATTTCTTTTAGGACATTAGGAATGCTTTTTAATGGGAATATTCTTCAAATATATTTGACTCATAGAGGTGCCGATACGTGTCCCAGACATATATTTAACAAAGTTTTATTTTTTTTTGGATAAACCTGTGTTGTGTTTGCAATTGTTTGATATCCAATGAGAGCAGAGTATTTTTTATTTTCGAAAGTGTCACAAATCAGGCGTCTGTGGTTCCTAATGCTCCCCAGCAGTCGGAACTTTCACATGAGTATTAACTCTCTCCCTGGACTCCATTTCCCATAACCCCGTATCCGGAACGGACTGCTCCCACACCTGTTTTCTGTCTATCGGACCATTTAAGACTCACGCTCACACTCACCCATTGCGAAGTCTTGTTTTTCGCTAGCTGACATTACTGAGCGTCTATCTATTGTTTTGCCTTGCCTGTTTAAGACCATGTCTCTGGTTGAGCCTTGGATATCGAGTCTGCCGGTGATCTACCTCTTTCTGTCTATACGTCTGCTGTTCTGTTTAACAAAGCTGCACGTGGATCCTCACTCCGTTGACCCTTCATGTCATTCCAAAAAAGGTTCAACAATAAAGACAATTCTTCCCAACCTTCTTTGCTCATATTTACCAAGGGTGCCAATATTAGTGGAGGGCGCTGGAGATATCCCGACAACAAAGTGCTCGGAAATAACTTGCTTTTTTTTTTTCTATATTCCAACACCACTACCGGGTGCATTTTTACTCCACATCAGAGTGTAACGTGGTTCTATAATCCCCTCATCAGACCGGCTATCGTCAATGACACGCACAGCTACTCACGTTTCTGTATCTCAGCACTTTTCTTCAACGTGGCCATTCCAGTGTAAGTCATCACTCACAATTCATAGGATCATAAAATGGTGCTGAGTAGGTCACCTCTGTCGCCTCGCCATCATTCACACACACACACACACACACACACGATATGTAATACAAACTAATGGCCTTACAAACTGTTTCCCATAAACAGTGATGAGAGTGTGGAGCGGCTGTAAGTCAGAGAGGACAGACTTTAACACTGATTCGTTCTCCATGCCACGGAGACAAAGCGTGGGGAATTAAATAAAGAGCTGACCTTTCAGGTGACTGTACAGGATTTAAACACGTTACATTTGCACTCGGATTCAATTCCGCTACACCACAGCGCTGTCGAATTCTGGATTCTGATTGGACCAGAGAATGCTTAATGAATAAATTATGAATAAATGAATAGCACGCTCGGCGTTTCGTACCGGGGGTTTAAGGGTCAGCTTAGTTTTCTTTCAGAAAATTTTTAATCTTCTTGTACCTTTTATCTGTAAGCTCTTAAGAGCCGAAATCCAGAAGCGGTGGAAACAAGGAGCTTTTGAAGATGAAGGAACTTTGACGTTGAGGTGTTTGGACATGTTAACACCACTGTCTCGGACGCTTTAGGAGCGCTCTGAATCTCTGCGAAGGAATGTGAGCTCGCCCTGACAGCCCTCTACTCGCCTCCTCGTCACGCATCGTCCCCCCGGTCCTTTTCATACTTTACGGTCCTCTTAACTGTTGGAGTACGTGTGCGTTTTATATACGCGCTCTATGGAATCGAAAGGCGTTCCCGTGTTGGGAAAAGCTTTTCAAAAAGGATTTCAAAAAGTGCTGACACTGGAGACTCCTTCCTTAAATTACAAATATAGTGTTCCTTATAAAAATCCAAATGCAACAATTTCAGGAACTGTGTCTGTTCTTTTTAATCTGTTTACGCAGCGCAAGTACCGGACAAGTCCCTGTGAATGATCTGTTGCTATAGAAACGATAACATATCCACGTAAACGAGGACAAACCTTTAGCGTGCCGGACTCGGCCAGAGCCAGCGCCTGCCTGTTTAGTTGGTTGGTGAGGATGTGACATCTCTGACACGCCCTCCCGGTGCCGCGCTCCTTCGCCGATGCCGAGCCGGCGCCCTCTGGGTTCGGACGACAGCCGTGCTGAATCTCATCCGCCGAGTGGAGCTTTTTTCTGGGACCGAGTCCTCCATAGTGCAGCGGCTCTTTATATGCCGAGCCTTCGATGACCTGATGCAGAAACAGAAATAAAGGCAGGTTCAGAGGATGCAGAAGGCGTGAAAAACTTTTTTTGAACACACACTCACACGCAGCACCGACCTCGTCATGTGTTTAATTACTTCCTTACACGGGAGTTTTTTTTGTTTTTTTAAACCAACGCAGGTTGAGTTAAGTAAAGACTTACGATTGGGAACACCTGTACACCTGCCAGTTCATCCAATCAGCCAATCACGTGGTCATTTTGACAGTGGTTTGGTTTGTTGCTGCCAGACGTGTTGGTTTGAGTATTTCAGAAATGGCTGATCTCCTGGGACTTTCACACACAACGGAAAACGGTGCGGAAAACAAAAAACATCCAGCAGGTGGCAGTTCTGTAGGTTGCAGAGGAGAACGGACAGACTTCTTCAAATCTGATGGTAGCGTACAGTAAGGACGAAAGGTTGTGGTAACTCCGAAAATAATCACTCTTTACAACCGTGCTGAGCAGAAGAGCATCTCAGGACACACAGGGGTTTAGACCCTGACTCAGTGAATTAACACAACAAAACAGAAACCTGCTGTTTATCGCTCAGGTGCTTTAATTCTAATAAATGATAGTTATGGCGCACCTTCAGGGCTTCTGGGAAAACTTTTACTTTGCGCTGTGCTTTGCAGATGCTGCGCTGCAGAGAGTCGTGAGAGCCAGGTGTTGCGTTACTGGAGTTCAGGTGCAGCGTTTATCCATGTAATGATTACATGGATAAACGTACGTAATTCACTTAAAAGCATTCAGGTACGGTACATTACATCCAATTCAAAAGCTGAAAATGACTGCTACGACTCATACTGAATTCTCTTAATGTCTTAAGTGTTAAATAATGATCGAACAACTCGAAACAGCTTAATAAGTTATTCAGCCAGTTTAAGGACTAACCTTGAAATAATGAGTTACTGAGTTAAAGCATTTTTACACCAAAGTTAAGTCAACGTAATGATATAATAGATCGAAATAGCATGATGTTAAATCTAAATAATAACATAATATATAGTGAATTAACGATTTGTTAAGTCAAAATGAACAGGTTAGGCCCATATAAGAGGATATTAAGTTAAAATGACAACAAGATATGATAACGAATGAGTCTTTATTGATCACGTATACATTACAGCACAGTGAAATTCTTTTCTTCGCATACCCCAGCCTGTCTGGAGGTTGGGGTCAGAGCACAGGGCAGCCATGAAGCTGGAGCAGAGAGGGGTAAGGGCCTTACTCAGGGACCCAACAGTGGTAGCTTGGCAGTGCTGGGGCTTGAACCCGTGCCCTTCTCATCAGTAACCCAGAGACTTAACCACCAAACCACCAAACCACCACTGCCCCACCTTTTTTTAATGATATCATGCAATAATGAGTTTTTAAGTCAAAATAGCACATAATTACACTGAAATAATGAGATGTGTCAAAATAACAATGTAATATTGTGTAAGAACGCGTTATTAAGTCAAAATAATGAAAGAACATAGTGGAATAATGAGCTTTTAAGTCAAAACAACACATAATTACATCAAACATAAAATATTGAGCCCAAATACGTTATTAAGTTGAAATACCAAGATATTAAGTCAAAATGATGAATCATTAAGACTAAATAGTGTCTTGAAATAAACAGCTACTAAGTCGAAATACGTTTTAAAGTTATTGAATTGAAATAAGAATATATTAAGGCAAAGTAACGACATAATCTTGACATAACGAGTTATTGAGTTGCAATAAGAAGCACTTCGGCACTATTTCAGGTACATTAACGCTCCTCATACACTCCTCCATTCTCTCTCTCTCTCTCTCTCTCTTTCTCTCTCTCTCTTTCTCTGAGATCTTACCGTAAATCTCCTGTAATCCAGTTTCCATCCCGCAGAAAACCGATCTCTGGTGTCCATCACTCTTCCTCAGGAGTGCCAAAACATTCGCGCAGGAGAGAACTTAATAAAACTTGGAGAGATGCAGGAGAGAAGAAGCGCTGCTCATCCCCCCAGCAGGTCTTCCATAACTCCGTGACCCTCTCCACTTTAGATTTGTATAATGAATAATAATGTTTTATTTATTATCTTGCAGTTTAATTAATTCATGTCAGGGTTGTTTTTTTTTTCTGTAAACACTGTGATTAGATAAAGTAAATAAAAGATAGTAAAATGTTGTCCTGAGCTCGTGTGCTGTGAGTCTGGGGTAAATCTGCAGGATGAAGTTGGTACTCAAACTTGGACAGGGGTTTAAATCGCGTTGCTCCGGGTTGCCAGGTTGGATTTTACTCATCCCTGTCACAGTTTAAACACCGCGTTCATTGATTACTCTTCAGTGCCTCTGAACTCTCCAGCACTATTATTATGTTCCTCTGTCACGTGATAATGTTTTATACTCATTTTAATTTAACACTTAATGCTAAATACAGTCCACGTTACTGGACG
>NC_071279.1:18952577-19015077 GCF_023375685.1 Ictalurus furcatus
TTTGTCTAAAACTTTCATAGTTTGTTTATAAAGAGTATATAATGGTCTTATTGTTCCACTTGTTTGGGACCAACTTGCAGCACGGTGGGATAAATGCGGAAGAATCACCGTGTGTATAAATAGTTTAGCAGCAGCCGAATGTAACCGACGCCTGATATTCCTAAAAGTCATTAAGCTTGCTCAAACACGTCTGGAGACCTTTCTTGTGTCTTTCTTAAAGTACGATTTAAGTTAGAATCTATAATCATAGCGCGGTCGCCAAACACCGTAATACTGCATACAGTTCAGTTTAATTTGATGAACTGAATAAAATGGGTTTTCCAAATAGAAATAAATTTAAAAAAATTATTATTATATATATATATATATATATATATATATATATATATATATATATATGTGTGTGTGTGTGTGTGTGTGTGTGTGTGTGTGTGTGTGTGTGTCTGTGTGTATCCTAAAAAAAATTCAACTGTAAATTTGTGAAAAGTAGAGAAACGATTCGGCTTGATTTTTTTTTTCTTTCCTTCACACATTCAGAGGATCTTTAAAGAGAATTTAAAGTCGTATTTGGGCAAAACAAATGAAAATGAGGTTGCTGGGTTTTGTTTGTTTGTTTGTTTGTTTGTTTGTTTGTTTGTTTGTTTGTTTTAGGGGACTACTGTAGAGATCCCTGTAGTTTTCCATTTTAAAAAATTCTTGTTACTGTTTAAAATTAGGCTCTTCTTTCAAATCAGCATGTAGAATGTGTGACCTTTTCTTTTTTGACCCACTTGGAGAATAAAAATGCTATAACAATTGGTCAGTTTTGTTTCATTGTTTGTTTGTTTTTTTATTTATTTATTTTTAATTTCATTTCTTTTGTACTTCTATTTTAAAGCGTAATTTTATGGCTTTGGTATGAAAGTAAAAATAAAAAGTTACTTACATAAAACAATCAAAAGAACAACAACAACAACAACAACAACAACAACAAGCCTACTTCAAAAATGGCTCTATTGTCATGTGACATTTCCAAAAATATTGACCCTGTACATATTAGCAAAAATGTAATAAAGTACAGTTTAGTGTTCCTCTAAACTTTCAGACTGAATCAAACTTTTTACAGTCAGAGACCCGTTAAGCTGTATAAAATAGGTAAGTAAGTAAATAAACAAATAACTATCACAGACCCTAACCATGAGTCGAGATTTATTTATTTTTTAAGTGTAATTATTAGGGTATTTATGTAAGTATGGACTTAGTACTTAGCTAATATAAAACTCATAGTATTATATGAGCTGTTACATAATGCAGGACCAGATAGGATGTTACATTAAAACATGGATTTACTACCAACGTGTGTGTGTGTGTGTGTGTGTGTGTGTGTGTGTGTGTGTGTATGCAAGTTAGAGGGAGGAAGGGGGGGTTTTTCATAAATTAGCAACCATGTCAAGCAGTTAGTGGCTCGTCAGCCCAAACCTGCCGGTGCTGCTGATCCGGTCATGTTAGAAACTTTACCTCACCTCAGTGAGCATTCAGCCCCTGTTTACATCCTGCCACTCCCACCTTCTGCCCCTTTTACCCCGTATCGGGGCAGTCAGGGTTAGTCAAATCACTACATCTGTATTCACTACAAATACAAACATATCTTTTGTATCATGTCTCTTGTTCAAGAAAATCCAGAATCTCTGCACATAGAGTATGAATAAAAATAAATCACGAGATCAGCAGGTTGTGAACATCTCTAATGGTTTTCATTACGTAATGGACTTTAATGAGGACTGGCTTAATGGTTTCTATTAGATTCCGGTAGGTTTCCATTGGAGATGAAATACCACCAGAGGCCAACAGAGAAATGTTTGCATGGCTAGTATAAAATATGAAGCATTAGGAACAACATATTCCATTAAACGACCATTACAGACCACCAGAAACACATCAGGAAGCACGACAGGTGCTTGGCTTGTATTTTGTGTTTGGACTTGTCTGAACCTGACAGATTTAGAAACTAAAAGTGTACAGCTATAAAGTTTGGAAAACACCCTGCTAATTTAAATCTGCTAAATTATTTGTTGGGTGCAGAATAATTTAGTAAACACACACTGCTCAAAACTGAACCGAGTTCCTAAACGCCGGCTTTACACTTCACACTTTACATTAGCAACCACCTGGAATACCACTGCAACTCCCTAACAACCGCTGGAAACATAATAGCAACAACCTATCAACGCCCTAGTAACCACTTCTGATACCATAACAATCGCCTAGCAACACCCTAGCAACCACCTGGAATACCATAGTACAACCACAGCAACACACTAGCTACCAGCTGGAACACCATGGCCACCACATAGCAACACCTTAGCAACCATCTGTAATACCATAGCACAACCATAGCAACACCTTACCAACTAGATGGAACAGCACAGCAACCACCTAACAACACCCTAGCAACCACCTGGACCACCATAGCAGCCATGCACCTGGAATATCATAGTAACTGGCTAGCAACACCCTAGCAACCACCGGGAACACCACAGCAACCACAGAGGAGAAATAAAGTCTACGCACCCCTGTTTAATGTGAAGTAAAAGAATGACACTAAGATAAACAGGTCAGATCTTTTCCTATCTTTGATGTGAAACTGCAAATTATCAGGAACTTTTTAGGAGGGTGAAAAAAAGGAAAAATAAAAAATGTACAATAATCTGGTTGTATAAGTATGCACACCCCACCAAGACTCTGTCAGCATGGCACATCCTGACACGTAAGAGCACCTCCTGTGCAGAGCCTGCTTCAGATGTTTAGCTGGATTCAGGTCTGGGTGTGGTGTTCTTTTGGTGATGTAGTGTTCATGTGCCAAACATAACTTTTGGAATTATGGAATGATTGTACCTTGTGGAATTGGTCTCATCAGACCATAACTCATTTTCCACATGGTTTGGGGTGATGTACTTGAGGTTGGATGTTTTTTGTGAGAAAGGGCTTCGGTCTAGCCGCCCTAACCGTTGATGCCACATGCAGAGAGGAATCAGTACACGTCAGATGTTCCTGCAGCTCCTTTAATGTTGCTGTAGGTCTCTTGGCAGCCTCCCTGGTAAGTTTGTGTCTTGTCCTTTTCTACATTTTGGACGGACGTCCTGTTTTTGTTGATGATGGCCTTCACTGTGTTCCATGGAAGATGTATCTAATGTTTTGGAAATGCTTTTGTACCCTTCTCCTGATCGATATCTTTCAACAAATGAGATTCTTTCGAACATAAGATTGAATGTGATTGGTTCATTCTGAACACAGCCACACCAATTTTAACAGGGGTGTGTCCACTGTACCCTGCGCTACCCTAGCACTTTCTTTCAGCTCACTGGAATCTCTGTGTATTTCCTTCAGAAAATAGAAATTGTGTATATTCTCCTGATTTACATAATTTATGTGTGTGTATGTGTGTGTGTGTGTGTGTGTTTGTGTGTGTGTGTGTGTGTGTGGGGGGGGGGGGGGGTCTGTTCAAACATCAACAAAACTCACACACTTTAGTTTTTTTTCTTCTGTGGAATGATGATGAACCGAATGGACACGCACTTGAACAGGTACAACCGCATTACACTGATCCCACATCACACTCTCTACTGCTGCGAGTTTCACATATTCATCAGTACAAAAATAAACACGCACACACACACACACACACACACACACACACACACACACAGAGCAGGTTAGTAATGAGGTGAGTTTTGAGAAGAGTCTATGACTCTGAGGTAATAAATGTATCTGAATGTGTGTGTGTGGGGGGGGGGGTGTGTGTGAGTGTGTTTATTTTACTGGGTGTGTGTAATGTTTATTCAGTAAATCTCTGTTAGTATGTGAGTAGAATCAGGTTTTTAAAGATGCAATCAGATATCTATTTTTTCAAGTCACGTCAGGTGTGTTTGGATGAACAGACTGCCGAGACATCTCAATCCCCGGCCACAGATTCCAGCTCCTCCTGGGCGTCCCCAGACTTTCCCAAACCATCCGTGAGATGTAATCTCTTCAGCGGGTCCTGGGTCTGCCCTGAGCTCTCCACTAACATGTGCCTGATACAGCTCTAACAAGAACCTTAATTATACACCCCCCTCCGAAACTATTGGAACGGCAAGGCCAGATCGTTTTTTTTTTTTTTTTTTTTTTTGCTGTAGACTGAAGACATTTGGGTTTGAGATCACAAGATGAATATGAGAAGAGAGGTTAGAATTTCAGCTTTTATTTCCTGGTATTTATACGTAGACGTGTTAAAAGACACAGAACACAGCACGCTTTGTATCAGAACACCCGATTTGTAGACGAAAAAAAAAAAATGTGACTGACAGGTGGTTCTTGTTACCCAGGTGTGTCCTGTTAGATTGATTAAACTATAAAAAGCTCTGAACATCTACTCTTGGTTTTAGCCTTCAGTTTCACCTGTGAAGAATGCATTTGTTGACCCATGAAGATCATTGAGCTGTCTATGGGAGAAAAGCGAGTCATTTTGAAGCTGAGAAAAGTGGGAAAGTCAATCAGATTACAGAATCATTACAGTCATTACAGAAACATCGGGTGTAACCAATACGACAATTTGGAATGTTCTGAAAAAGAAAGAAAACACTGGTGTACTGAGGATCAGACACCGAACGGGTCGACCAAGGAAAAAAACAACAGGTGATGACAGAAACATTGTGAGAGCTGTGAAGAAAACCCCAAAACAACAGTCAGTGACATCACCAACAACCTCCACAGGGCAGGGTGAAGATCTCACAATCCACCGTTCGAAGAAGACTTCGAGAGCAGAAATTTAGAGGCCGTACCACAAGATGGAAACCACTCATCAGCAGTAAGAATCAGAAAGATCAGATTGGAATTCACAAAGAAATACAGAGACGATCCACAAAAGTTCTGGAACCAAGATGAACCTCTACCAAAGTGATAGAAAGTCCAAAGTGTGGAGAAAGAAATGATCTGCTCATGATCCAGAACATACAAGCTGATCTGTGGAACATGGTGGAGGTAGTGTCACGGCTTGGGCTTGCACGGCTGCTTCTGGAACATTCTCACTAATCTTTATTGATGATGAACTCATGATGGAGCAGCAGAATGAATTCAGAAGTTTACAGGAACATCCTGTCTGCAGATTTACAGAGAAATGCATCCGAATGAATCAGGAGGAACTTCATCATGCAGCAAGACGACGATCCAAAACACACTTCCACCTCAACACAGGACTTCATCAGGGGGAAAGTGGAAGGGTTTAGACTGGACAAGTCCATCAGCAGACCTTCACCCAACTGATCAGCACCTCACCTCCTGAAGAGGAGACTGAAGAGAGAAACCCCCCGAAACACACAACTACTGAAAGAAGCTGCAGGAGAAACCTGGAGAAGCTTCACAGAAGAAGAAACGAACAGTTTGGTGTCAGTGAGTACAGGATTGATGCACTTACTGCAAGCAAAGGAAACACAACCAAATATTAAGTGTTATTTACTTATTAACTTCAAGACTGATCCGTTCCTATACTTTTGCTCACCTAAAAATCGTGCTGTCTGAAACAAAAGGTTCTATGGTGTATGTTGTATAACACATAAAACATAGGTTCAAAACATATTTAATATATACTATTTTGTTTTAATGTCATTTAATTTTGTTTATTTCTTCCTAAGATATTTTTTATTTCTTCACATTTTTTAAAATATTTGATTGAATTTAATTTCTCTTCGTTAACATTCCTTAACATTAACGTGTTTATTGTATTTGTATCATATTGTATTTTTAATTTAATGCTTTTAGTTGTCTTTAATGTCTGTAATATCAAATCATCTTTTTTTCGTCCCACTTTCTTTTTCTTAAATACTTTTACCACCCTACTCACTGATTGCTGATTTATTTATTTATTTATTTCTATCTGTGTTTTACTGCATTTCTGTGTGAATAAAGGTGACCTCCGTAAACACAACACGTTCCCCGTTCCTCCTGTGAGAACTCGAGAACAGGAGTCCGTGGGCTAACGGAGAGGAAACAGGAACAAGACGCTAACCCGATTATCCTCTGTAGCACATTTAACATGAAATGAAACATTTTTCTGCTGAACTAATCAACGGGACGTTTGGCTAATAAATGCGATTAGCGTTTCCAGGAACTGGGCCGTGCACAAAGGCTCCACTGTGGATGCGATAGGCTTCGTTTCTTATTACGATGGTTATAATGCTTTAGAATCTTGACATAAAGCGATACTTTATGTTTTATTCAATGTCTAGTGCACATGCACGTAGAGAGAGAGAGAGAGAGAGAGAGAGAGCGAGAGAGAGAGAGATCATCTCACATTGTGTATGTTTACATCTCTAAAGCTGGCCTTCTCATGAACTATCAGTGTGATGTGTTCATTATATAATTGTGCTCTTTAATCAGATTCATTTGGATTAAACAGGGCCATATGGTCACGTTGGGTGCAATAATATTGGCGCCTTCCACACATGACATCAGCGATTGGGAAACAAACTGTTAGATGTTTTAGTGAGGACCCGAGCAGACGAGCCTGTCGTTTGTGATTGTTCCTCTCGTGGGCTGTTAGCAGAGGAAATGTTATTTACCGGTTCATACTGTATGGACATGAAGGATTAGAATGTGTGTCATGCTGTTATCGGATAACTATCAGGAAATACTGAGTGACAGGGCGATGTGGTGAAGTTGGTTATTTTCCAATAATAGCATGCCTCCATGATTTCTCAGAATATGTCGACAAACCTGTCTGATCACTTTTTGTTCATGACATAGTTTAAACATTTTCAAGACGCCCCGCATAACACTTCACCCTGCTGGACAAAAAAAAAAACCCAGTAGAAACACTCATAGAATGTGTAATGGTTTTAATGGTTATAATGGGAATTGTATTGGCGTTAATGTGGGTCTCTGCTGGAAATTTGTTGCCTTCTGTTCATGTCATGTTATATCTAGGGGATACCATTAAGGACCAATAATGGTAATGGTAATAGTGTAATAGTTAGCTGATGGTTTGTACTGTAATGGTATTTGTAGTGGAAACCATTAGAATTTATGTGCTTGTTCCTGCTTGTTTTTTTTTTTTTTTGGGGGGGGGGTTCTTTTATTTTATTTTATTCAATTTTTTGTTGTTGTTCCAGAGATTGTTTACCATAGTGAAAGCTAACGGCAGCTAAATATATAAATGTAGTGTTTTAGGGTTTATTTATTTATTTATTTATTTATGTATATCTTTTATAAATAGGTCTATAAAGTTGCATGTTTTTCATTATGTTGGTAATTTTGACTTGTGGAGCTCTGACTAGCTCCTTCTTCAACATTAAGAAGATAATGTTAATTATGTTAATATGTGCTAATGTTGTCATGACACTATTTCAAAGTGAATCTTTACAAAGCTCTGAACGGTGAATCAAATGAATCAAAGCTCTCAGTTTGACTCACTGAGTGAACAGTTCAAAGGAATCAATTCCTTATGTAATGACAGTTCCTATTGAGCACAGAGATGTGTGTTTAGGAGCGTCTGAGCGGCTCTTCGTCACTTGTCCATCGCTCCGATGCCACCGTGTGGCACAAATCTTTTGAGATTATTTGATCTGTAGTAAGAAATTTTTAAATATGACAATTTTTTAATTTTCCTCTTAACTTTTAAAGAAAAAAATCCGTTTATTTGCATGTTAAAGGCCATTTTGAGTAACAATTCAGCAAGTTGGATTACAACATGTGATTAAGAAGAGCTACACACTGAGTGAAGACTAATTAGATTTTAATAATAATAATAATATTTAACTATCAGTTGTGAATTATTATTAAATGTTCCATAAATCATGTTTATGTACATAGACCTACATTAGAAATAATAGTCGGTTAAAAAAATCTCCTCAGGAAACCACCAAAGTTGAGATCCCATGTTGTAGAGGGATGCTATACAGATACTTTAAAGGTTCCCCCAGTGGGGTCAAACTAATAGAACCCAATAGAACCTTTTCGAAGAGCGCACTAGAGCAACAGGAGTATTGTGTTTCTTCAGCATGCGTGCATCTGGATTTTACAGACAAGGAAACACTCCTCTGAACTTGGATTGGTCGAGGCAGTCTGGCGCTTTTCCATTAAATCCTGACGGTAAGCCGATTACGTGGCTCAGAGGCAGGCCACTGCTCCGTCCATCTCTCTGTGCTCAGTTGAAAATATATCAGTAATGACCGGCGTGAAAAGGGGATATTAATATGTCTGAAACTCAAATATATATGGATCTATCTCACGTAAGGAGAACGTGACCACGGGGAAAACGAAGGTATGTGTCTGTTCTTAAGATGCTGGTAAATCCTATCTGGATGTCTGACGTTGTACTTTATTTCTATAAGCATTTTTATTATAATGAATTTTTTTATTTGTGTGTATTATAATGCAGAAATATCACAGTTTCTTACGACGCTCCCAATATTGCTTTGTTCTGATAACGCTACACCACAGCGCTGTTGAATCCTGGATGGTGATTGGTCAGAAGGTGTTGAGTAATTCTCTATAACAGCAGCTCTGACAGTAGCCCAGCTCCAAATCTCAGGTTTATATTAATGCGCTCGTTCTAATACGTTATCATTTTCTGTAATGAGATTCATTTATGGAAGGAGTCTCCAGTGTCAGCACATTGTACCAGTCAGAGGTGAAGCTGTAACTTTGAGATTTCCTCCATCTTGGTTTTAGTGCAGCTCAGGCCACCTCAGCTAATCTGATTACGAGGGGCCACTAGAAATAACCCTCTCCCCCATTCCCATTGCTCTGCCCTGCTGACCGTATCTTCACCTTCTCCCCCCAGACCTACTGCCCTAATATCTCCAATAAAATGGCAGTCTTAAAGGTGACCTTCACTAAGACGAGTCGAGGCAAGCTGGCCCAGGCTCTGTGGGTGCTGAACTGGGTCTCTGTGATTACGGGCCTCGTGCTCTTCAGCTTGGGCCTTTTCTTAAAAGTGGAGATCCAGAAAAGACGAGAGCTCATGGCCGACGACGTCCATTCTGTGCCAAACATGCTGATCACCGTGGGCCTGGCCGCCTGTGGCATCAACTTCCTGGGTGGGAAGATCTGCTACGACTGCGTGGACGTGGACAATTTCCTGCACTGGAAGATCCTCATGCTGCCGTACATCATCTGTACCTTCTTCTTCACCTTCTGCATCCTGGTGGAAGCTCTGATGTGCTACACCATGCGCAGAGACCTGGAAGCAGCTCTGTTTTCTGGTCTGCAGGACGCCATGCACTACTACAAGGACACGGACATGCCCGGGCGCTGTTACATCAAGCATAGCGTTGATCTCCTGCAGATCCAGTTCCAGTGCTGTGGAAATGATGGGTTTAGAGATTGGTTTCACATCCAGTGGGTCAGTAACCAGTACCTGGACATGACCAGCAGTGAAGTGATGAAGTGAGTAGAATCAAATTTCATATTTATTATTTTAACAAAGAATGCTAAGCTAAAGTTTTAGAATTAAAAAAGGGTACTTAGTGGTCCTTCAGATGTTTAATTCTACAGCTCTACTGGGAAGACTTTCTGACACTTTTCTTTTTCTAAACTAAATAGAAGTCAAGTTTATCTGCAAAGCGCATAGGAAAAACAAGAAATGATGACCTAAGTGCTGTACGAAAGCTCCGTTCAAATCCCTCAAGATAATAAAATTAAGTATCAAAGTGATTGAAAAATGAAGAGTACTGAAATAGATATATATATATATATAAAGGACAATTAAAATACAAAATGAAAAAGGTAAAAATATTAAATTAATATAAAAAAGGTGGCTTCCACACTTATTAGTCTGTTTGTAGAATCTGAATCAGAGTGAAATTGATTCTTTTGATTCATTTGCTCTTTGGTTTGGTTTGTTCGCTGAATCAGAAGGAAATTTGTTATTTTGATTCGTTTGCTCTTTGTTTTGTTTTCTGAATCAAAGTGAAATTGATTCTTTTTATTCATTTGCTCTTTGGTTTGTTTTGTTTACTGAATCAGAGGGAAATTATTTGTTTTGATTCATTTGCTCTTTGGTTTTGTTTGGTTTCACACTGCACATAATGAAACGGGGCAGTGGAGGCTTGGCGGTTAAGGCTCTGGGTTACTGATCAGAAGGTCGGGGGTTCAAGCCCCAGCACTGCAAAGCTGCCACTGTTGGGCCCTTGAGCAAGGCCCTTAACCCTCTCTACTCCAGGGGGCGCTGTATCATGGCTGACCCCAGCTTCCTGACAGGCTGGAGTATGTGAAGAAAACAATTTCACTGTGCTGTAATGTATACGTGACCAATAAAGACTCATTCATTAAACAATCCAAAAAGCAAAAATAAAAATTGTGAACTCAGAAACTCACAAAACTCAGAAATACAGCAAACCAAAAACAGTAAACAAAGCTTTATGAAATATGTACTGAGAGCATGGAGAACCTAAAGCTCCAGAATCTCCTGCAGCACTACAGCTCTGTGCGTTGGCTCAGTTTAGCAGTTCACATCTACAGAAAAATGTCGACGGCATCCCAAAAACCCTGCACTGTTTGGTCTTTTTCATGCAGTTGGATCGATCCATGATCTAATCGTTTTCTCACTATAGTCGAATCGTGCAGTTATTACAGCAAACAAACCAAATCAATGTTCAATTTTCCTCAGACTAAACAAAACCAGACTAATGTGTGTGAAAGCTCCCTGAGTCTCAAATCAGAAACTCTGCAGAGATGAGCTCTACTTAACTCTGTACAGAGCTTAGCTCAGGTCAAATCTAAACCAAATGCTCACCTTCTGCGTCCTCTTCCGCTTAGTCGGCAGAGAAGCAACGTGGAGGGGAAGTACCTCCTGGACGGAGTGCCCTTCAGCTGCTGTAACCTGTTCTCCCCTCGGCCCTGCATCCAGCACCAAATCACCAACAGCTCTGCACACTACAACTACGACTACCAGACGGAGGAACTGAACCTGAACCAGAAGGGCTGCAGACACGCGCTACTGGATTACTACACCCACATCATGCAGTCCATCGGCTTCATCGTGCTCATCATCTGGCTCTTCGAGGTCTGACACATATCAATCACTCAACTTTCCACTGTTGAATTTCATTTTGTAGTTCTCAAGTCAACCCATCAGGGTTTAAAAACGTGTGTAACTGTTGATATGTGGCTCAGTGGTGGCTCAGTGGTGGCTCAGTGGTAGCTCAGTGGTCAGAAAGTCATGAGTTCAAACCTCAGTACTGCCACTGTTGGGCCCTTGAGAAAGGCCCTTAACCCCCAACTGCTCAGATGTATAAATGAAATGATTGTAAGTTGCTCTGGATATGAGAGTCTGCCAAATGCCGTAAATGTAATATGGAAGGCGATTTGCAGAAGGAGGAGTCTCCAACGTCAGAGGTAAAGCTGTAACTTTAGGTTTTCTTACATTCTCAAGACATAAGAGTTTGTGTTTTGCGATTTTATTTGGGAACATGGCAAGCTGCATGGTTTTTAGAATAAAGAGGGGCTGGTGAGGGAATGACTGTTTATAGCTGCTGTAACATACGTAAGAACAGGAACTATTTACTGTAAATGCAAAGGGATAAAGAGCATGATGTGTCGCTCATAAATAACTCCAAATAATTGGAAAATTGCTGTGATATAAGAGGACTATACAAGTAATGAAGCAAGGAATAAAGCACTTGGGGTGGTAACAGCAACGCCACTTCAGAGTTACAACCCTATCATGGATTATTTTCCTATAACAGCGTGTCCTAGGTGTTTTAAGTGTTTCCATCTACAACCCCAATTCCAAAAAAGTTGGGAATCAGGCCTGTTTTTAACGCAGTGCCACCTGAGGGCCCGAAGATCACAGGCATGCGATATTTATTTTCACCCTCGTCCCTTGCGCACAGAAATTTCTCCAGATTCTCTGAATCTTTTGATGATATGTACTGTAGATGATGAGATATCCAGAGTCTTCGCAGTTTTACGTTGAGGAACATTATTCTGAAATTGTTCCATGAATTGTAGACGCAGTTTTTCGCAGATTGGTGAACCTCTTGTCTATCTTTACTTCTGAAAGACTCCGCCTCTCTAAGATCCTCTTTTTGTCATCTTACTGTCCTGTTCCCAATTAACCTCCAGCTGTTTCTTTTCAATAACACTTACTTTTCCAGCCTTTTGTCGCCCCCGTCCCAACTTTTTTGAGACGTGTTGCGGCCATAGAATTCAAAATTACCTTATTTTTTCCCTTAAAACGGTAAATTTCCTCACTTTAAACATCTGATATGTTTTCTGTGTTCTATTGTGAATAACATCTGGGCTCACGAGATTTGCAAATCACTGCATTCGGTTTTTATTTACATTTTACACAGCGTCCCAACTGTTTTGGAATTGGGTTTAACCCTAAACAGAGGTGTTCCCTTTCAGAAAAGACTCCAAGTAGAACCCTTTTAGCAAACTAAAAGCCTTAACCGCTCAAAGAACCCCCAGAGACATGTGACGAGCCTTTCAGCGGCCCTGCTTTTCAGATGTCTCCATTTAACACGGTAAAAGTTTCCTCTTCTGATCTTCACATTTCTCTTCTCTTCTTCTTTTCTTCTCTGTTCTAAAGCTTGCTGTGCTCACGGGAGTCCGTTACCTGCAGACCTCCATGGAGAATGTGCTGAAGTTAGGAAACCCCGACTCTGAGTCAGAAGGCTGGCTTCTGGAGAACAGCATCGCGGAGACAGCCCGCTATAACTTCAACATCATCAAGAACCTGGGAAAGTGCTACCAGGTGGACGATGATCCCAACATCGACGTCCCGAGCAGCAGAGCGAACGTCCCCACTCAGCAAATCCCGGTGGCCAGCTAGCGAAAGGTTCACTGCCAGACTTGAAAAGGTAGACTGAGATCCACGGTGACCTTATAACGTCTCCGAGAAGCTCCGTGTTCTGAAGTCGAGGTTCTAAGGTGAAAAGTCACCTAGTGCTATACTGAAGAGTTGCAGAAACGGTTTCCATTCAAATGATTATAAATGTGAAGGAATTTGTTGCACTAAAACAAAAAAAACCAACCTCAAACGCCTTGTTAAAAATGTAACATCCTTTTTATTTATATATATATATATATATATATATATATATATATATATATAATGTACAAAATGCATGTGATTTGGTGTGATTTTTGTAACCATGAAACCTGTCTAGAGTTCCTGACTCTCTTAACGACATTAATTACGCTTAATGACTTTCCTATGCACAGTAGCTCCTGCATGTGATTTATCCTGAATAAATCATCAATAATCCAGGACTTTAAGGGTTAATAAAAATAGAAATGCTGAGGCATCTTGGCACAGCGTCTCACGGCTGCTGTTTTCATAACGAAGGTACTATCTGCTGCTTCTGCTAATAAGAATAAACAACGTTTACCTTTTATGCAATGCTTTTAATTGATTTATAACCGAAATAAGAAATGTCAAACGCGTGACATGTATGAATGATTAAAAAAAAAACATTAAAACTATGTGAAAGATATGGAGGTAAATACAGTTACGCACAATAGTCTTTGTATTAGTAATACTGTTGAAAAACATTTTGACCTGATTAAAAAAAAAATTCAATTGATTCATTAATTACAATGTTAATCTGCAATATATTTTGAGGAGTGAATCGGTTCATTTGACTCAAGAATCGACTCTTTGATCTCACAACCTTTTTTCCCCCTCAAATCTGAAGATATTTTGACTGCTGATTGTTTTTATTTTCCGTACAGTACAGATGGATTAATCTGTTTACGATGCTGTATAATTAGTGATTAGTACGTTCACCTCACAGGGTTGGAGGTTCGATTCCTGCCACGGCCCTGTGTGTGGGGAGTGTGCGGGGGTTTCCTCCGGGTACTCCGGTTTCCTCCCCCAGTCCAAACACATGCATGATAGGCTGATTGGCGTGTCTAAAGTGTCCGTAGTGTATGAATGGGTGTGTGAATGTGAATGTGTGTGTGATTGTGCCCTGCGATGTATTGGCACCCGGTCCAGGGTGTACCCCACCTTGCTCCCATGCCTCCTAGGATAGACTCCAGGTTCCCCGTGACCCTGTAGGATAAGCGCTATATAAAATGGATGGATGGATGGATGTATTAAGTGCATTTGAAAACTGTATAGCACTAAGACAAGCCTTATGTGGAGTTGTTGTGTTGTTCATAGCATAACCCGTTATACACGAACGTGTAAAAATGACTGATGACTATTTTGTTTAAATTATTGAAGCATTGAAAACTATTCCATACACATATGTAAAATTGCCTCTTTTTTTTTCTTTTTTCTTTTTTTAAATTACATTCATATCCACCCTCTCAAAACTAGCCTGCACTGACTGAGTGTAATGTCTTTCCTGCGAATAAATTCATCAGACCTTCTCTTTGTGCATTGGACATGCCAATGTTAATAAATCATAATACTAAATCCTATCTGGTGAAAACAGTTTTTAAAGCGTTTTTAAATGAATGTATTGAGTGAATGAAACAATGACTTGCTGTACTCACAGGCTAACATGTAAAAAGACACTCACTGGCGCCACCTACTTGTGTAATGATGTAATTTACGGAAAGGGTCGGTGAATGAATGTTTTTGTTGCATCAAAAGATTCGAGTCACTGGGATGAATCGAAATCGCCACCGCTAGCGCTCAACGTTCACCTCCAAGAACTGAATCAAAGAGCCGACTCACTTGTGAACGACACATCACTGGTTATTTGCATGGTTCTTCTGCCTCTGCTGGCAAAATGTTAGAACAGCGTGCATCATCATTTTATTCGGGGTTAAAAATACATTCATTAATACAATAAAATAAAGGGCTATAACATTATATTAAAGATTGTAATACCTATATGCAAATCTTTTACTAGAAATGAAATATATATGTGCAAATATATTAAATAAACATAAACATCTTTCACTCATAGGCTAAATTTAAAAGTGCATAAGAGTGCGTAAGATGTGTTGCACAGAACTCTAAATCATAATAATCTTTATTAATATAATATATAAATGTGCAGAAATATAATCATTCAGATTTTCAATGGTTACATTTGTTTGTTTGTTTGTTTAAGTGAATATGGGCGTGGCCATGTTCAGCTCAGATTTCCGCATTATTATTATTATTATTATTATTATTATTATTATTATTATTATTATTCTGATCAGTTCTACAGTGGTGTGTGACGGTGTGCAGACCCAGATGAAGGCTTCATCCTGGGTGTTGTGTAAGAGCCGTGTTGGTGAATCGGTTCAGTCTGCGTTCCGCACCGAGCTGCTGCTGATCCGCTCC
The DNA here is from genome assembly GCF_023375685.1 of Ictalurus furcatus. Classification (NCBI taxonomy): domain Eukaryota; kingdom Metazoa; phylum Chordata; class Actinopteri; order Siluriformes; family Ictaluridae; genus Ictalurus; species Ictalurus furcatus. The sequence goes on from NC_071279.1 coordinate 18,967,828, forward strand.
TAATCCGTGAATATTCTCCCTCTGCTTCAGGATTATTTGCTGATTATTGAACAGAAATACTTCGAAAGGATTCGGCTTGTTCCTGTGCTGGAGGATCATCTGTAAGTAGCGCATGACAGTCAGAGTGCGGTTATTATCACGCAGAATAACGGACATGCGGTAATCACGCAGCGTTTATTTACAGAGCTGCGTGTTTACATGGAACAGAAACGCGTTCATTCTCAGAGATCAGTTACAATCATCCACCGGGTTCACATCCCATATCTATAATGAGAAATATCACTGATTAATAATACACTCATATACTGTAGACGCACTGAATACAGGCCTGTAACACACACACACACACACACAAACACACACACACACACACTCAAAACAGAAGAGGCGAGTCATTATTACAAAATAACATTTACAAATGATGTAATGGTGAAATTCGTGATGTTCTGGGGTATTTAGAAATGATAATAATAACAATAATAATAATAATAATAATAATAATAATAATAATAATAATAATATCACAACAACAAGGTGTGTTCGTCGTCATTACACAGTCAGAAAAGAAGGGCACGTTTTTCGGGATGGAAAAAATTAAATAAACAAATGGTATGAAATTGTGCTTTGTCACTGGGGTGGTGCTCTTACCTTCTGTACCTCCTAATGTGAAAGCCTAAATATAGCCTAATTATGTTATTTTACGGTAAAGCTTTAAATATACCGTAGAGGCATTTTCTAGGTAAAAGGTAGAAAAGGTGTACGCTTGGCGTTATTACACAAGAGTACAACTGAGTGTAGGAGTCATATTACTGCAGGAGAATCTTAACAAACAATGGGATAAACTACACTACACATTCAAATACAAATATCATTTGGTACACACACACACACAATGCTTTTCACGACTGTCCGTGTATTATTATAGTATTATAGGAGAGCATTATTATATTTAAAGATGTAATAAATATTTATAAAAACAGGATATAATACAGGATAAAGTGGTTCCTGAAGATGAATGAACAGAGGATGTGGTAAAGGAATGTACAGTAGGCGGTGTGGGTGTTGTGTAGCAAGTATAAGTACAGTACATGCACCTTTCTAGATAAAAGATACATACTACAAGGTAGAAATGCTGAGGAAATGGTGTAGAGATGGTGTGGAAATGGTGTAGAGGTGGTGTGGAGATGGTGTAGAGATGGTGTGGAGATGGTGTGGAGATGGAGATGGTGTAGAGATGGTGTGGAAATGGTGTAGAGATGGTGTGGAGATGGTGTGGAAATGGTGTAGAGATGGTGTAGAGATGGTGTGGAAATGGTGTAGAGATGGTGTGGAAATGGTGTAGAGATGGTGTGGAGATGGTGTAGAGATGGTGTGGAGATGGTGTGGAAATGGTGTAGAAATGGTGTGGAAATGGTGTGGAAATGGTGTAGAGATGGTGTGGAAATGGTGTAGAAATGGTGTAGAGATGGTGTAGAGATGGTGTAGAGATGGTGTACACTGGAGAGCACCAACCCAGCAACAAGGAAAAGTAGCATGCGGTAGTTTTTTCTGAGACTGTAGGAGTCATAAAATAATCTTAACACACAATGAGACATCAGTGAAATGTGCCATGATTTTTCTTTAGAATAACACAATAACAAAGTCTTCTTCTTCCTCTTTTTCTTCTTCTTCCCCTTCTTTTTCTTCTTCTTCTTCCTCTTCCTCTTCTTCTTCCTCTTCATCTTCTTCTTCCTCTTCTTTTTCTTCTTCTTCTTCCTGTTCCTCTTCTTCTTCCTCTACTTCCTCCTCTTCTTCTTCTTCTGCTTCTTATTATTATTAGTAGCGGTAGGATTACTATTATTATTACAGTTTACATGTTGTCCAGGCTTTCACACTAACATTCTCGCACACATTCCCGGTCAGTATTGACCAGGTAGAGTGTGTTTATCCGTATGTTGCCCTTTGTCCATGTCAACTTTAAAGCACAGACGCAAGCCTTTCTGCAGGTTTCTCTGGTTTAGATTACATCACGCTGTGTACTTTATCTCGTCCTCTTACACTCATTTACACAGAGAGATAACAAGAGAAGTTCAAGAAGAAAGCGTTAACTGGGACTGTACAAGGATAAAAACTGACTGCTCAGGAACTCCACTGCAGACGTTTTGTATATTTAATGTAGCCGATCGTCCAGTGTAACACATTCACCTGCAGATATTACTCACAACGTTAGAATGTAGACGCAGTGTTTATAATATTCAGATATAATGCCGGCTCGGATGGGGATATCAGCAACAGATTCATTTTTATTGAACAAGGATAGAAATTAAATCTACGCACCACGAGCAAAAAATGTTGATTTCAATTAACATTACACATACAAAATACGGATAAAGAGACCGGCTAATGTTCATGATATTAATATAACTGCTATATTTGCATCCTTTCACCCCAGCTCTGTAAAATATACAGCGCATCAACCTTTCGTTGTTTGATGTATTTTTTAGAGTATATGATTTATTGAATAATTTGCACATAAAAAAATGTAATGAAAACAATTATTGTATTGACTTTTATTAGGTAGTTACAGTCTAAAAAAGTTCAGTGCTTTGGATTTTAATTGAAAACGATCACATATAGTGATTCTCTGTACCACTTTCATCAACAGGAGCCATGGAGAACATCTTCATTCTGCTCAGCGTAACCCTCCTCGCCGCAGGTATTCACGGTCAGACGCAGAACGTCGACGTGCAGGAGCTGACCACCCGGAGCGCTGACTTCGCCACGGCGCTGTACCGCAGGATTGCTAGCACGAGCGACGATAACTTTGCGTTCTCCCCTTTAGCAGCCACCCTGAGCCTGGCGTCTCTGTCAGCAGGAGCTGGAGAGGACACACTCAAAGAGCTGCTGCACACACTAAAACTGTCTCCTATGGAGAGAGACGGAGAACCGGACCGGATCTCCACGTTGTTGCAGCAGATGAGGGAAGCTGTAGCTCAGACTGTAGCGACGGGTCTGTTTATCAGCCAGGATTTCGAGGTTGATCAAAGCTTCAGGAGCCAGGTGAAGAAGTTCTACAACGCAGATGTGAAGAGTGTGGAGTTCTCCAACACGCAAGCCACTAAAGCCAGCATGAGTGAGTATGTTACAGGCAGCACCGGGAACAAGGTCAGGGAGGTGCTGGACGCCGTGGATCCTCAAAGCCAGCTCATGCTCATCAGTGCTGCATATTACACAGGTGAGGACCAATCAGGGTGCTTCATTGTTCTTCTCCAAGGGTTCTGCGTTTCCTATCCTCATGTGTTAGATCATCCAGCTGAGAATGCACGAGGACCTGAGGACAGCACCAACACACCATGACGTGTGAACATCTGTAGATTCAGAAGGCTTAAGGTTTTATCTAGGATGTTACAAAAAAGTATCAGAACGGGTTGAAAGCAGAACCCTTTTATGAAGTGCCCTCAACAAACCTGTTTTTACCAAGAGTGTGTGTATCTGGTTATTTGTGCCATACAAACTCTGAATTACTGCTCATTATTTTACCTAGAACCTCTCAGGTGCTCTTCAAGGGTTCTTTAAGGGCTCTTTATTGGAAAATGAAGAGCCCTTACCCCCCTGAAAGGGTACTACTTGGAACCTGTTTGGTGGAGAAACACATTGCTGTACAGTTCTGCATAGAACGTTTAAGCATTCCTGCAGAGGGATAACCAAAGGACCCTTGACCTAAATTTGTGTGTTCGAACAGTGACAACATTGTGTTATTGCAGATGTTATTGCAGTAAAGTCTGGCACCTATGGAGAGAGATGGAGAAGCAGGCCAGATCCCAGTTTTGCTCCAGTAGATGAGAGAAAATGGGTTCTTCAAGGGTTCATAAAAGGTTCATTCGATAACTAAGGGCTCATAGCTTCCAACAAAATGGTTCTTCTTGGAATCCTTCTAGTAGAGGAATGCATTGTTGTACATAATTTTTTAAGGATTCCTTAAAAATAATTCTTGGGATAACCCAAGAATTCTTATGGGTTCTGAATCTTCTAACAGTGTACACCACATTGTGTTATTACAGATGCATGTAAAGAGCTGCTTCAATATTTAGGCCTGGCTCCTCTGGAGAGAGACGGAGAACCAGATCAGCTCCCATGCCGCTCTAGCGGATATGGGAAACTGGGTCCTTCAATGGTTCTTTGAGGGTTCATTGGAAAAGAAAGAGCTCTTGGAGTCCGAAAAAATGGGTTTTAAGTTTTAAGGAATCCTTCTAGTAGAGAAACACTTTTCAGGTTCTACCTTAAGGGTTCTAATGTAATAGAATATGTTCTATTTTTCTCAACCAGGCCAGTGGAAGCTCCCGTTCAATGCCAGCTTCACTCAGGAGGAGCGGTTCTATGTTGATAAGTACCACATCGTCCAGGTGCCTATGATGGTCCGCTCAGATAAATACTACCTGGCGTATGACCCATCTCTGAAGGTGGGCATTCTGAAGCTGCGGTGCATCGACGGTACCGCCATGCTGGTCCTCCTGCCGGATGAAGACGTAGATTACACGTCTGTGGATGAAGCCCTGACTGCTGAAGTGTTCCTCGGATGGGTAGCAAAGCTGAAGAAAACGTATGTCAGGGCTAGTTTATTACACACCATTCTACAGGCTAACACAGGAGCTAATTTTTAAACACTGCAATGCATCAGTGATTAACTGTGATTGAATAGTAATGTATGTTTGGTCATGTGATCACTCCACAGGAAGTTAGAGGTCATGTTGCCCAGGTTCTCTGTGGAGTACACCTTCTCTCTGAAGAACAGCCTCCCTAGTCTGGGCTTTACCAAATTCCAGGATAGCAGTGCAGATCTGACAGGAATCAGCAAAACCTCTGGGCTGAAATTGTCTGAGGTAGCGTACATCCATTTCTGATCAGTAATGGGCAGCGGGGGTGGGATGGTGGGGAACTGAGGGGCAGCAGCCTGGGAGTGAGGACAGAGAACTGTAATAATGGGCAGAACTGTAATTACTGCACTGCCCTTCACTGCTTTCACACTAAACATTGTGAAGATATATAAAAAAAATCTAAAAACCCCACAGAAACTCTGACCCTGCCCACCAACTCCCACAAAAATCTGACCACACCCACCCCTTCCACAGAAACTCTGACCACACCTCTTGTTCACTTTTGAAGAGACTCTGACCATGCCCTTAGCCACTCTCACAGAACCTCTGACCACACCCCTTGTCCACTCTTGCAGAACCTTTGACCATGCCCCATTCACTCTTGCAGAAACTCTGAATGCACCCACCCTAATTTGAACACACTCTCACCACACCCAGCCTCCTCTGAACGTACTCTTACCACACTTACCCTCCTCCTGAGACTCTCTGAAAACACCCACCCTTTTCCTGAGTCACTATGACCATACCTACCCTCCTCCTGAGCCACTATGACCACACCCACCCTCCTCCTGATACACTCTGACCACACCTACCTTCCACCTGAGTCACTATGACCACACCTACCCTCCTCCTGAGCCACTCTGACCACACCTACCCTCCTCCTGATACACTCTGACCACACCTACTGTCCTCCTGATACACTCTGACCACACCTACCCTCCTCCTGATACACTCTGACCACACCTACCTTCCACCTGAGTCACTATGACCACACCTACCCTCCTCCTGAGCCGCTCTGACCACACCTACCGTCCTCCTGAGCCACTCTGACCACACCCACCCTCCTCCTGATACTCTGACCACACCTACCTTCCACCTGAGTCACTATGACCACACCTACCCTCCTCCTGAGCCACTCTGACCACACTTACCCTCCTCCTGAGCCACTCTGACCACACCTACCGTCCTCCTGAGTCACTATGACCACACCTACCCTCCTCCTGAGCCACTCTGACCACACCTACCATCCTCCTGAGCCACTCTGACCACACCTACCATCCTCCTGAGCCACTCTGACCACACCTACCCTCCTCCTGATACATTCTGATCCCACCCACACCTACCCTTCCCCTGAGACACCAAGACCACGCCCACACACTCCCACAGTTATTTCAGTTTCTACCTGCCAGGATTTTTATGTAATGAACTCACATGTTCTGATTATTTAAAATGGGATGGGCTTCATTGGCTATTCTGATGGTGGTATGATGTTATCACGGCCCCTTCTGGTTGCAGGCACTGCAGAAGGTCCTGGTGGAAGTGGATGAGCAAGGAGGCTCAGCTGCTCCCTCCTCCAGCAGTCTCTTCATGGAGACTCTTCCTCCGAGGCTCACCTTCAATCGGCCTTTCCTGTTTCTCATCTATCACGAGGCCACTAAAACCCTGCTGCACATGGGCCGTGTGATCAACCCCACTACGAAGTAGTCAAGTTTGTGTTCATGCATCACCTAAAACATATTTAGCATACCCTTCCTTCTGTGCACTGATTAGCATTACTGGAATCTCCATTATACAAAGTATAGATCTGTATGTAATGTAATAGCGTAAACAGTTATCTACATGGAGTAATTCACCGTTATTAATATAAATGCTTACTGGCCAAGCTAACTTTATATGTTACCACCTAATTCACCCATATTAAAGTCATTATTACCCATTATACCACAGTGCTTCTGAATTCTGGACTCTGATTGGTCGGTACGTAGCAGCAGCTTTTATATTAACGCGCAAGTTCTAATACATTACCGTTTCTATAGTAACAGCTCACGCACACGGACTAGTATGTGGGTGATCTACATAAACAGATGTTATTAAAAATGTGTGGATTCGTTGATGTGGTGAAGTTTTCTGTAAGGATACATTCATGTAAGATTTATGGAAGGAGTCTCCAGTGTCAGCACTTTATAAGAGTCAGAGATAAAGCTGTAAGTTTCCAACATCTTCAGGACAGAGGAGTTTACGCTGTCCGGTTTCTCAGTAACATGGCAAGCTGCTTTTTTTTCTTTTTCTTTTTTTCGCTTATTAACTTCAAAAGAGGTAAAGCGCAACATGTACAGTTGCCTTTGTACAGTACAGTACGTACAGATGTACAGTATGACGTGTCATTCTTTAATAAATAAAAATTGCAATTGTTAGCTGATTACTATGGTATAAGAGGAATAAAACACTCAGGGTTATGCTGCTATAGGAAAAAGTACTGTATAAATACACAAAACAATAACTCCACTTCATCACACCGCCCTGTCATGTTTTATTCCTTACTGCTATCAGAATTCTGTGCAGAACGCTTCAATAATTCATTCAAGTCTTCAAAAACTTCAAAAAGTCACGAGTGGTGTTCACCATGGGCTTTATTGTTTGGGTTCTGTGTTGGCGTGAATCACTTGGGTGCTTTAAAGCACCAGGAACAATCTCACTGGTGGAAATGGAGAGTCCCAGAACTCCTAAAGGTGGTGCTCAGTCATAAAAATACACACTTTTATCCTAGCGAGTCGGAAAATATTATAAAACAAAGATTCTGCAAAGCATGCTATAATACAAAAAGAAAAAAAAAAAAAGAAAAAACAAATCAAAATAAATGACTCAATAAATAAAATACATCAGATTACCTATTACTCTTCCTCTTTTTTTTGGACAAATGATACAAGTTTTGGTGTGAAATAAGGCAGAGATGGATCGATGTTTACTTGTGAGAAGAATCCTGGTGCCTCCTGTTTTCCTCCTCCACAGCCTGAGCATGAGAGTTCAGCTGGTTCTGCTCCAGAGGAGGAATGAGGGATGAACGCAGCGTCCTGAAGACGAACGTATCACCATCTGGTTCTCCTTCAGGCTCCGTGTCAAAGTCCCCTCACCTGAATGGTACATCATTCCCTTCCAGACTGCATGCCGAATGAGTTAGACTTCCTTTGTCTAACACACACAGGCGGGGGGGGGGAGAAGAAAAAATCTTAACACTTTGAGACGGCACATCTTACAGTATTTCAAATGCCAACATCTGTAGAACTTAAAGCAAAATTAGAGGACAAATTATTTACTTCCTTCTTTATTTCTTTATCGTGAACATCATGAAGCAAAAATAGTCCAATAATATATATTATACAGAAGCATGCATAAGAAACCCCCCCCATGCACTTTTACACTTTTTTTATCGTTACAATCTGGAAATGAAATCGGTTTCACTTGGATTACACGTCTACACAAATTACTGCCTACTACTGAACACGTACTAAAACACATAATAAAAACAGTCTGCAAAATGAGTTTGAAATAAAAAAGCAGTGATTGCATAAGTATTCACCTAGATACCTTTTCTGTGTGTTGCTAAATTAGTTTTGGTTTCCATCACAAGTCAGATAATTAGTTGAGTAGAGTGTGCCGTGTCATGTGATGTTGATATAAATACACCCCGAGAGCACCTGAGAGCATGGTGGGGGTAGCATCGTGCTCGGAATTGCCTTTGGGCCTCTTGGTAACAAGACAGGCATGTTATTATTAACTTTGAGAGACATGGTGCGGAAGCAATCGTTTATAGATTAGGAAATAACTTGTTTCACAGACGTTAAATTCATTTTATAAATAGTGTGATGTTGGTAACTTGCTCTGGTATAAGAGGAATAAAGTGCTTGGGGACGTGCTGTAATAAGAAAATAAAAACTCTGTGGTGGTAAGAGGATTCTGATCATTGAATATTTTCCTATTAAAGCATGCAAATGTTTATTCCTTAATTATTATTTTTTAGTTAGTCAAATGAACAGCCTTTCCACACACAAGTCCCAGTAAAACAAAACTTACTGGTGACCAAGAACCCCCACAGAAACTGTCTCCACCCATCCACTCCTGAATAAACTGTCTCCACCCATCCACTCCTGCAGAAACTGTCTCCACCCATCCACTCCTGAATAAACTCTCTACACCCATCCACTCCTGCAGAAACTGTCTCCACCCATCCACTCCTGAAGAAACTCTTACTACACCCATCCACTCCTGAAGAAACTCTTACTACACCCATCCACTCCTGAAGAAACCGTCTACACCCATCAACTCCTGAAGAAACCGTCTACACCCATCAACTCCTGAAGAAACCGTCTACACCCATCCACTCCTGAATAAACTCTTACTACATCCATCCACTCCTGAAGAAACCGTCTACACCCATCAACTCCTGAAGAAACTGTCTCCACCCATCCACTCCTGCAGAAACTCTGACCACACCCCTAACTATTCCAGCAGACCTTCTAACCATACCCATACACTCCTGCACAACCTCTGACCACGCCCACTCCTAGCATGACTGGAATTGAAACCTGAATCTCATTTTGAACTAGACGTAATGTTATTGTCAGTTAGAACCTACTTCTGAGGCTGAACGTATTTTCTCTACAGTGTTGAGACGTACATGGAGAGTTTTCTGGACTGTGCGTCTTTGCTGCTGTTGCTGCGATGCTCTACGGAGCTGCTCGTGTTGCTGCGGATCAGCACGGGCATGGACGATGTGGAGGGAGTCTGGGACAGCGACGTGGACGAGGACGCCACGAAATGATGGGGTCTCAGGGCATCATCTAGGAGACAGAGAGGTGCAGACATGGAGAAAGGCTGTTAGACTGCAGAATTCTCTTCAGTCATGCAGGCAGGAAGGAACTTGTAGGAACTTGTAGATGGTTTCTATTGATGCTTTGTGCATGCCACCTAGATGTAATGGCTTCAGGTCAGAAAACTCTCTTCTCTTTTCACTTCTCTTCCAAAAATCCCCTTTGTGCAAGGTCACGTACAGCACAGTCTATGTATTTCTTGTTGCATTCTATAAGAGATCATCTCATCTTCCCTAGCAACACCTAACAGCACTTTCCGAGGTATAAACCTAAGAATTAAACGTAAGAATTTAAAACAAAACTCCCACAATTGTCTACATTCCCCCAGAAATACTGGTGTCTAATATGAAACACAATTGCTACTACGTTCTCATTTTAGTCAACGTGTTTTACAAATATAACATGATGAGTTGCTCATTAAGGGAAAAAACAAAACAAAACAAAATTACCATTAATTGTTATTATGGAGCTCTTCCCTGATCCAGGACAACTTCCTGATTCCTTCACTTTTCTAAGGAATAGTACAAATTGTGTGTTAATGAACTCTGTGAAACGTAATGAGACTCGTTATAACATTTATTACAATCTTTAAGGCAAGACATTACAGCCGGAAAGCACAATTTGGTTTACGCCACACTGTAGTAATGAAATGATCAAAACTCATCAAAAAATGATGTCACGGTTTTTGTTTTGGTCCACTTGTGACCGTCGCATCATCCGAATCTTAGCAACTGTGAACAAAGCTTTAAGCTCCACCCACTTCACCAGCACATCATGCCGTATATCTCTGTAAAGCTTGTTTCCTGGTATACTGTATATCAGTTTATGTGCCATCGTGATATACACATCGAGTTCCCTTATGCACCTTATAAGTCACACTGACTGAATCTCTGTTTATGATCTATTGCATTCGAAATAAATGACCCTGTTTACCTGTAGAGTCTTGCCTTAAGGAGAGTGACAAGCAAATAACACTGCTGTAAAGTTTTAATGTGGAAGATAAATGCAGCAGATTTTGTCATGATAAAAGACATTTCTTCGAATTTGGAATCGTGACACTGCGTTTCTTTTATCACTGTCTACTCAATTACTACATTATCAAACTATTTATATTCCAATCAATTTGTCATGGAACTGGAAGATATGCTGTTCTACTCACAGAGTTTTATCAGAGTTGGACATTTTGGGAGTGCTCGGGTGGCTACTGAGGGAACGACTGCGAGCCAGCTTGGCTCTCCGCATCTCCTTACCTGTAATCATCATCATCATCATCATCATCATCATCATCACAACATTCAACACAACATCCTCTTTCTGTCAGACACCACACTAACCAGCAGATGTGGACAGGGTGGCTCCAGATGTGGACCCTGACATGCCTTTGGTACCAGACAGTCCTGCTTTGCTGTCTCGTCCTGCGCAGAACATCAGAGCATTACTCTTACACCACGGTGCTGTTTAATCCCTCATCCTGATCGCTCAGAAGTCACAAATCTATAATAACGTATTCATGCCCTTGTTCTAATACGTTATCGTTTCCATAGCAACAGCTCATTCACAGGGACTTGTACGCTGGAAGCGCCACATAAACAGATTAAAAACCATGTGGAATGATTGACGTGGTGACGTTTTCTGTAAGGAGAAGTTTACGTAACATGCACGGAAGGAGTCTCCAGTGTCAGTGCTTCGTTGTAAAGTTACGTTTTCTGACATTTTCTACGTTTTTTCGGTCTTATTAACTTCAAGAGGAAAAAGAGAGGGTGGTGAGGGGATTACTGTTTATCGCTGCTGTAACGCAAGTAAGAAGAGGAAATAACTTTGGTCACGGATGCTCAACAACGTTCAGTGTAACTATAAATTCGTTTTTATCAGTTATAACATTAGCAGTTTGCTGTGGTTTAAGAGGAGTAAAACACTTCAGGATGTGCTTTTATAGTAAAATAATGAACTTCAGCGTGGTAACGGCTTCATCACACCACTCCATTGTTGATGATTTTACTATAACAGCATGGGTTATAGTGATAATAAAAACACTACGTACTGTCGGAGAATTTCCTGGAAGCTGATCCTAAACGGATGTTGGTTACTTACTCTTTTTTTCACTGTGCTTCTCTCCAGTCAGTTTCGCTTCACTCTGCTGCCGTTCTAGCAGTTCCTGTAGATTAAAAAGAAATAAAAAATACTAACAGCGTTACCAATGACATGCGACAATGCTTATTATGAAATGATGACATTAATTTCTTTACATGAATACAAATTTTGCACAGAGAGTTTGTATATAAAGTTTCAAATGTTGGCTAAAAGAGCTGGATGGAAAACTCCGTACTTTATCTTTTTGATTTGGCTCAGTTTATTCTAGATCACATCAATTTTTAAGTGCACTACATAATTAGTGTTCCTGGATGGGTCTGAAATTTGTTTCTCCTTATGATTATTTCAGGAGATGAAATCTGCAGGTCATGGAAGTATATTTTAGAGATAAGAAAATATACTACTGATGTTCTACCAGTTAATAACACATCGAAATTACCCATAGTTCGAGATGGGTCATTCCATCTCAAGTTGTCCAATGCAGGTTGTGCGACTGGTTTTAATTTCCCTCTTTTTTTTTTTTTGAGTGATTTCCTCTATGTATCGTCATTGCAAAATCACCAGGTTTTTTATTTATTTATTTATTTTTTTACTTGGTTTAATTACGACGGCCATCTTTGTGTCAACGCACAGAACAAATTTCGGTTATACAGCTGTTCACAGAAACCTCAATATCTTGGCTCAGGATAGTCCTAGCTCCTTGAAACAAAACCTGATCTGGATAAGGTGCATAGACATATTTGCACATTCTCATTCCTTAGAACCTGAGTCCAGATGTAATGCTCAATATTGCTCAGAGTTCCAGTTTTAGGGTCAATTTATAATGGTAAGGATTTGAGTCTCAGTCTGAATTTTTTTAGGGGGTACCTAGGTAAGTATAGTGTGCATGCAGAACATTTCAGGTTTGAGACTTTTTTTATGGGGGCGAGAAAGTGCATTTTTTTTTTTTTAATTTCCCTCGCTTTTGGGTTGAATATCTCTGGAAGGGGACCAGATACAAGCCTGAAATTTTCGCAGAAACAAGTCCTCTATAGTAGCATTCTGTTGTAAAAAATTGTGAGTTTGAGATTGGAGGTAAACTCTGCAGGACAGTTGACCTCGGAGGACCAGATTTGAAGAACCAGCCTGATCTATCATGTTGATACAGGTGTACAGTTGGTATGCGTGTATAAATTTTATCCAAATATGGAATTGCAGTGTTCAGCTGGGTGCTTTACAAATGAACAGGGTCATAAACAGAGCTGTGGTGGTGATTCTCCTGTGATAAAAGCAGTAAGTGACTTCTCAGCTGTAGTCACACAGTCTAAGGAACACAAACGTGTAAAATGTACATTTACGTTGTAATGTGGTTCTAGAAATCGGTTTTAGTTCCAAGGAGCTAGGACCATCCTGAGCCAAGATATCGAGGGTTCCATAAACAGCTGTATAACCAAAACTTCTTGTGTACCATGACACAAAGATGGCTGTTGTAGTTAAACTAATTTAAAAAATAATTTCTTTTAAATGGTGGTTTTGTAATGCCAGTACATAGAGGTAATCACTCAAAAAATAAATTAGAAAAATTAAAAGCAGTCAAGCAAGCAACTCTGCAATTATTGGACCACTTGAGATGGAATGAAACAAATCAAAAAGTCCTCTATACCAGGGGTGTGAAACACACAGCCTAGGGTCAGGAGAGATCTGATAAGGTTCTAATCTGGCCCATGAAATGAATTTAATAATCTCTGTTCTAAATAAAAATGGTCTTTTAATTGAATTGAAAGATTAGAGAAAAGATAGTCTCTGTTATTCCACTAGGGGGCAAAAATAGCGCAGTAAACTCAGGGCCATAAACTGACAAAATGTGCTAATAATGGAATTGTTCATTAGCACGCTACATATTTGATGCGCTAACCTGTGAGCCTCTTTACAAAAAATGATCATTTTGCAAACCCCCCTACTTCAATACTATGTGTTATTTTGACTAGAGTCAAGACACATAATCCCAATTAAGTCCACTTCAGTCCCTAGCTTTTATACCTTTACATGATTAATCTCTCACCATTTCCAACAGTAAAGTTTCCTCCTTCTCCTTCTTTTGGTCCAGCAGGTCTCTTTCATGCCTTTTATGATACTGCCAGAGTGAAAAATCATCTAAGATCTCACAACACTAAAATACTATCTGATAAAAGCATGAACAGGTTAGAGAGAAATAAATAAATAAATACCGGTTCTGAGATGTCCATTTTGTCCAGCTCCAGGACTGTCTGAGAAAAAAAAAAATGATTTGGAACGTGTTTATTTTTTAAATTCTTGCTTTTTAAGGGAACATAAAGTGAGAATGTATCTCACCTTGCGTACAGTAGCTACGACGTCTTTGTCCTTCTCGCGACAGAGCAGTTTTCTCACACAGAACTCCAGCTGCTGAAGCAGATGTTTATCGGCAGGTAGCCGGATGGTGGACCTGAGCCTGGGCAGCATGTAGCACAGTTTATACCTGCACACGGTCGATCACACACAGACACTTTAACCCTCGGCTACAGGAATAATGAACATGATGCACTGCGGATAGAGATCTGTAGACATGTAATCGGGGTGTAGCTGTAGAGGTCACCTGACGTTAGCCACGGGGTCCGTGATGAGCTCCAGCGCCTGCAGGAGGAAGTGCTTACAGAAGTAGGATTTAGAGAAGAGATCTATAGCGATGTCACACAGGTCCAGAAACCGTAACCGGTTCCAGTAACTCCGCCCTTGAGCAAGCTCTTAAATGAGGTAAAAAAAAAAAAAAAAACATTGTTATATTTATTTAAAAAAGTTATTTAAAATAAAATGTCACATGAAAAGATATAATCAAATATTTACAAAACTGTGAGGGGTGTACTCATTTTTGTGAGATACTGTATATATACATATATATATATATATGAAAATTTTTACACCAATATGTTAAAAGTATAAAACGAAATTAAGATTAAACTTTACACCTTCTTATGTATATTAATGATCATGTAAATGTAAAGTTCACTCACCCTGCACTATTTTGCTGATGATCTCCTGTCTCTGCTCCTGCTTGCGGTTGTAGCGCAGAAACACACACAGCGTCCGGGCGGCTTCCCGCTGCACCGGTAAAACATTCTACACACACACACAGGAGGGAAAAATGGGTTATATCAAATGTCAGTGTGTGTCGGGTTCACCGTATGTGTGTGTGTGTGTGTGTGTGTGTGTGTCTCACATTGGTGGTGATTATGCTGAACATCCTCTGCAGGAAGCGGAAGTAGATGTGGTCTCCGGAGATGACGCGGGGCAAACAGGAGTAACGCTGCAGCAGCTTCTCATGGACACGCCAGCGCAGTGAGGACGCCACCTTCTGCTCAGCACCCACCAGTGCAGGAACCAGGTCAGGAACATTCACCTGCTGAGGGGAGCCATTCGAGTACAGTACCACAGAGATACGATGAGATACAAAATTATTATATACATCAGGAGGACAAAATACACATATTAGTAGTAGTAGGAGGAGGAGGAGGAGGAGGAGGAGGAGAAATAGTAGCAGTAGTAGTAGTAATAGTGCTACTAGTAGTAGGAGGAGGAGGAGGAAGAGTTGTTATATATACAGCACTGTCCACTAATATTGGCACCCTCTGTAAATATGAGCAAAGAATTCTGTGAAAAATTGTCTTTATTCTTTAACCTTTTGATCTTTTGTTAAAAAAAATCACAAAATACTCTGCTCTAATGGATATCAAACAATTGCAAAGAAAACACAGGTTTATCAAAAAATATATATCTTTGTTAAATATAGGTGTGCAAGAATTATTGGCACCCCTGTGAATTCATATGAGAAAAAAATATTTGAAGTATATTCCCATTGATATAGGTGACTAGGAACAGAAAATTGCTCAATATGAGGTAACACATAGGCCAAATTCCCTTAGTCACTCATAACAATGGGTAAGGACCAAGGAATAGAGCTGTGATGTGCGGCAAAAGGTTGTTGAGCTTCACACAATGGGAAGTGTCTATAAGAAAATAGCACAAGCATTGAAATGCCCATTTCCACCATCAGGGCAATAATTAAGAACTGGAAATGTTATGACTCGACCTGGAATTGGACGTGTGTCTGTATCGTCTCAACACACTGTGAAGAGGACGGTTCGAGTGGCCAAAAAAGGTACCTTGCTCTCAGGTCCTGATCCCTCTCCCCTGGATGTTGCCAGTTCCAATGTCTCCTGGAGATGATTGAGTAGGGCATCCAGTACCTGCAAAAACCATAGACCCAAGCTCAGACAGAATCTTAGACAGAATCCTAGACAGAGGCCCAGACAGTGTCTCAGACAGAGGCTCAGACAGAGGCACAGACAGAGGCCCAGACAATGTCTCAGACAGAGGATCAGACAGAGGCCCAGACAGTGTCTCAGACAGAGGCACAGACAGTGTCTCAGACAAAGGATCAGACAGAGGCACAGACAGAGGCCCAGACAGAGGCACAGACTGTGTCTCAGACAGACGCACAGACAGAGGATCAGACAGAGGATCAGACAGAGGCCCAGACAGTGTCTCAGACAGAGGCTCAGACAGAGGATCAGACAGAGGATCAGACAGAGGCCCAGACAGTGTCTCAGACAGCGGCTCAGACAGAGGCACAGACAGTGTCTCAGACAAAGGATCAGACAGAGGCACAGACAGAGGCCCAGACAGACACACAGACTGTGTCTCAGACAGAGGCTCAGACAGAGACTCAGACAAATACAGACAGCGTCTCAGACATTGACTCACACAGAGGTTCAGACAGAGGTACAGACAGAGGCACAGACAGAAGCTTAGACAGTGTCTCAGGCAGAGGATCAGACAGTGTCTCAGACAGAGGTTCAGACAAAGGTTCAGACAGAGGATCAGACAGTTTTTCAGACCGAGGTTCAGACGGAGACCCAGACAGTGTCTCAGACAGAGGCTCAGACAGAGGCACAGACAGAGGCCCAGACAGTGTCTCAGACAGAGGATCAGACAGAGGCCCAGACAGTGTCTCAGACAGAGGCTCAGACAGAGGCACAGACAGTGTCTCAGACAAAGGATCAGACAGAGGCACAGACAGAGGCCCAGACAGAGGCACAGACTGTGTCTCAGACAGAGGCACAGACAGAGGCTCAGACAGAGGCCCAGACAGTGTCTCAGACAGAGGCTCAGACAGAGGATCAGACAGAGGTCCAGACAGTGTCTCAGACAGCGGCTCAGACAGAGGCACAGACAGTGTCTCAGACAAAGGATCAGACAGAGGCACAGAGGCCCAGACAGACACACAGACTGTGTCTCAGACAGAGGCTCAGACAGAGACTCAGACAAATACAGACAGCGTCTCAGACATTGACTCACACAGAGGTTCAGACAGTGTCTCAGACAGAGGTACAGACAGAGGCACAGACAGAAGCTTAGACAGTGTCTCAGACAGAGGCTCAGACAGAGGCTCAGACAGAGGCCCAGACAGTGTCTCAGACAGAGGATCAGACAGAGGCCCAGACAGTGTCTCAGACAGAGGCACAGACAGTGTCTCAGACAAAGGATCAGACAGAGGCACAGACAGAGGCCCAGACAGAGGCACAGACTGTGTCTCAGACAGAGGCCCAGACAGTGTATCAGACAGAGGCTCAGACAGAGGATCAGACAAAGGCCCAGACAGTGTCTCAGACAGAGGCACAGACAGTGTCTCAGACAAGGATCAGACAGAGGCACAGACAGAGGCCCAGACAGAGGATCAGATAGTGTCTCAGACAGAGACTCAGACAAATACAGATAGCGTCTCAGACATTGACTCACACAGAGGTTCAGACAGTGTCTCAGACAGAGGCACAGACAGAAGCTTAGACAGTGTCTCAGGCAGAGGATCAGACAGAGGTAAAGACAGACAATCAGACAAAGGCTAAGACAGAGGATCAGACAGTGTCTCAGATGGAGGTTCAGACAGTGTCTCAGACAGAGGCTCAGACAGAGGATCAGACAGAGGCAGAGACAGAGGCACAAACAGAGGCACAGACAGTGTCTCAGACACAGGCTCAGACAGAGGATCAGACAGAGGCACAGACAGAGGCCCAGACAGTGTCTCAGACAGAGGCACAGACAGTCTCTCAGACAGAAGATCAGACAGAGGACCAGACAGCCAGTTCTCTGCACACACAGCTGGAAGACAGGATCAAGCTGCTATATTTCCACAAGTAGGGAGTCGATGAAGTGGAGAAAATACTAACATATTAAACCTAACATGTTAAACCCCACAGAACACAATGCACTAAAGCTGCAGGACTGAAGTGTAGCGGAATGTGAATTAGACTGCAGAGTTATACTGTCACAGACTGACCGGACTGAGTGTGTCACCACACGTCACACAACCCCATGAGACAGAGGCTAGACAGCAGTGAATCATACACGCACACACACACACACACACACACACACAGCTTCAATCCACCCACTTAGAACAGTGTTAACAGAAACATGTGTTTTACAGGACTCACACACACACACACACGCACGCACACGCACGCACGCACACACGCATACACACGCACGCACACGCACGCACACACACGCACGCACACACACGCATACGCACACACCCGCACACACACGCACACACACACACAGGTCCCACCTCTAATGAGTCATCCTGCAGTAAGGTGATCAGCTCTTTGTGTACATAATGCACATTTGGACCCAGCAGTTTAACCACCTGAGAAAGAAAAGTGTAGAGTTCAGTTATAACCTTTAACTCTTAGACAGTGTGTGTGTGTGTGTGTGTGTGTGTGTGGCCCTTATAATAAGGGCGTGCGTGAACAGAATCAGTCGTACGCAGCGGTTACATGCCGGTGTTTAGAAGAGACAGTCCATGACTCATTTCACGTTTAATGTAAACAGTCATGCAGCATTTCACTGTTGCCATGGTGACACCATCACACAGCATCATACAGTATGGTACATCAACATGTATATAACTGCAAATACGACTGGATGGTGAAGATCTGAGTTGAAGACATTTAAGTCTGAGTACTTTGATCGGTTCTGCTGTGAGCTGTAAGTATTTTAGTCACATGTTTTAGGAACAATTCCCTGCAGGCCAACACGGAGGGCATGAGGAGGAGCTTATTCCTGCAGGTGATTCGGACCTTCAACCAGGAGAACACCAACGACTAGAACAAGGACGGGGTGCCAATCCATCGCAGGGCACATTCACACACACATTCACACACACACTCATACACTACGGACACTTTGGACACGCCAATCAGCCTACCAGGCATGTGTTTGGACTGGGGGAGGAAACCCCTGCAAAATGGAGAGAACATGCACACTCTGCACACACAGGGCAGTGGTGGGAATCGAACCCCCGGCCCTGGAGGTGTGAGACGAACGTGCTAACTACAGTGATTTAATTTCGGCATGGTCCGTATGTGCAATGCAGTGCGACAGGGAATTACCTTCACTTCTGGCACGGAGTCAGTGTTTGAACTCTATAACAGATCACCCTGCTGATTGTTTTTCAGCGGTGAGTTCAAGCAAAATAAGAACAACGTACAGTGATGAAGGTTTTGCTTTTCAGTGTGAAATGTTTTCTCCATGCATGCGTGCAGTGCGTTTCACGTTGTTGTTTTTCCCCACTGATGCGACTGCATTTTGCTTTGCTGCTGTAATACAATGACTTTTTTTTTTCTAATCACTGCTATAAATAATGCTAAATCGTTACCAGCTATGAGATACTGGGTTGTGTATTTATGTGAAAGTACAGTACGGTTCCTACCTCATGGAACCCCTCGGCAGCTGTGCGCCGCACTGAGATCTCAGGATCATGACAGAGGCTTGAGAAGGTCCGGTACAGCTCAGACAGGAAGTGGTTTGGGTCAGCAAATAACACCATGGCCTGTGGACAGAGCGAGGAATTCGCAGTATGCTCAAACTATGGTCATGAGTGGACAGATCACCAGCCTGGGGGCCGGAACAGTATGTCAGAAACAAAGGGGGCGTGATGGTCAGGTGTCCACAAACTTCTGGCCTTACTGTGTATATAGTTTATAACTGCTGAAATGACTGCTTTATTTCATGGATGTATCACAACATAGAATGTAACTATAAACGGATAAAAAGTATGTCAGCCTTTAATCGATTAGGAATTATGTGATGCTTTGTTCCGTACTCACACTCTGTTTATGAAGCCAAGGCAAACGAAATGAATACTACAGCGATCATTAAGTATCATTAAGCGATCATTAAGTCTGAGGTCATTTCTACTTAAAAGTGTTCCCAGGAAGTGCACGGATGCGGAGCGTCTATTAATAACCAGCGCAGAAATCAGAAGAGCACTTCAGCACAGGCAGATGGTGCAGATCCAGGTTTAATTTCCTCCGACGAGCTCGCAGATCAAAGCGTCCTCGGTCACAGCGGGTCTCTCTGCGCTCCTTTCTGCATGCTTTCAAAGCACATCACGTTGCTTTTGAGCTCGGCTCAGATCGAGAGGGGACAGGATATGAAGCGGCTTCGGAAACAGCCCGTTTAATGGCGTCCTGCTGTGGGCTTTGTACTTGTGCATGCGGGTATGGAGCGGAATCTGTTTTTCGGAGCTCCTGAGCTTTTGGTTTAAAAAAAAAAAAACAACAACAACATCTAAACGCGTGTGATGTCAGTGCTTTGTGTCACTCACTGGGAAATTGTAGGCGCAGTTGCGGCGCACCAGTGCGTACTTGTTCTCCAGTTCCAGAGGGTAAGGTTGGCTCTCGCAGTGGCCGTTCTCATGCTGCAGACCAAGGCAACACAGCTTCTTATAGAACTCCAGGAACCAGAGGTGCTGCTCGTCTGTGAAAGACGCTGTGTGGAGAGTCAGAGTTGCGATCAGCACAGATCTGGAGACGTCTGGATAAGAGAGCTCATGTGTAATCAGAGGTATTTAATGAAAGATCAGAAGTTCTCCAGCAGAATCTGAGCTCACAACGGCTGGCTTCGGGAGTTACGTTTTTATTTTATTTATACTTTTGAGCAGTTGAGGTTTAAGGGCCTTGCTCAAGAGCCCAACAGTGGTGCATTGGCGGTGCTGGGGTTTGAACTCTGATCAGCAGCCCGACGTTTTAACCACTGAGCTACCACTGTGAGTAATTCAGAGCTCGGATGTAGCGTTAAGAAAAGGGGAACGTTCCTCGTATTCAGAGCCGGGTTACGCAGCTAACTTACGTCCATTTTCTGTCCGCAGCGTTCAGATTATTAAAATCACCTGTATGTGGGTCACACCATTGAGGTTGCCAGATTTTTCTGGAGTAGAAGCGTCTGAGACGGGGTTTCTCAAGAGGCAGAAATCAGAGCACTCTAAGATATTTCTTATAGCCAGCTGCTGTGTTTATATCACCAACACTCAACTTTTTTAGGTCACATTACTTGCATGCACTGCATGTTTAAGATCTATCATCATCATCATCATCATCATCATCACATGCTTCTCTTATTCTTCTCAGTCTTTCATATCATGATGCGTTCCATTCATTCCTAATAACATTTCAGACAGTGGAAATTACAAACCGGAAGCATTTAGATATCGTTTCCTAGCCTTTCCCCGCTTCACAAAGTCGATTCCCTTTCATTTGTTTGTTCAACAACCTGAGACATTTAAAGGGTCAGAAAATGTTTTATGCCCTGGAGCTCGCTTTCGTCACCTGAGACCTTAGGAAATGAACTAGGAAAGTGCGCATACGTTTTTACAAACCACATTTACCGTTTTTCACTTTTCGGTGTGTTACCGTACATTCAGCAAATGAATACTACAGGTGCATCAAACATTTGCAGAAACACACATCAAACATTTGCAGAAACGGCTCCTTACTGCTGTGTTAACCTCATAATAACCAAAACGCGCCTTGACCAAGGGGGCCAACACTTTTGCATACACTGCACTACTGCTTCGCTGTGGTTAAATCACGAAAACGTTGCGCTGTAAAGAAGTTCGAGTCTTACCAAATTACACTTTATGGTTACTAGGGTTAAGCCCAGCTCTGGATATGTCAACACAGACATGTTATAGTCCTGCTGTTAGCGGCCTGTATGAGGTGCGCAGGTGTGATTACGGTCGGGACGCTCACCTGAGAGGCCGTGACACAGTTTGCCGTACTGGAAGGACAGCGATGCCAGCACTGCCTCGTCAGCTTTAAAGCACTTCTCACAGAACGTCTTCACCAGCGGGAATATAACACGTGTCCTGTCGTCTGTGGAAAAGGGCACAACGGAGACGGAGACCTTTACCGCAGCGCTACGTCCGTATCTTTACACAGTTCTATCTGAATCGCACTTTTAACAACAGGCACGGTCACAAATTTTGAAGAAAGCAGCAGGAAAATCGAGCAGCAATCACAGAACAATATCCTGTACGGACTGGACAATAAACCTGAAGTGAATAAATGACTGGTAATAAATGAGTAATGTAGCTCACCGCTGTCGAACATCTCCAGGAGGTTGATGATGGTGTCGAAGGCTGCCAGTCTCACGGTGCTGCCCTCATCACGCGCCAGCTCAACCAACTCCGGCAACACCACCGCCTTCGTATGTTCCGGTCTGTTCCACAAGCACAACAAAACACCGCACATTTAAAAAAAGAAACACCATTACAATTGAACTTTTATTTATTGTATTTTTTTTAATTGCACAGTGCATATCCTGCATGCATTCATATCATAGTTGGTGCGCATCCTGAGACGAACATGTACCACACATCTGTACTCAAAATGGCACCAAAAAAAAAAAAAAAGCATTGTTGGTACAAGCGAATACTGAAAAGTCTAGAATTCTGTGCTTGCTTTTGATACTTTGGACAAAGGATTACATCATTGTTAGAACAGACACTGTATCAGCGAGTAAGTCTGCAGTTTACTGTTATCATCTTCCTGACTGCGTACTAACATGTCTGGATTCGGCTAGCACCTAGACTCGCATCTATTAGCTATCTAGCTGTTGTATCAAATCAGCATACATACATACTTTATTAACTTTATTGAATTCAGCATGTTTCATAAACAAGGCTTATTAACTACAGGCAGCGAGGCAGCTGGTCCTTCTTCACCCTGCACAGGACAGAACAATACAACAGCTCAGTGTTGTTCAGGAGTATACCGCAACGCTGCTGAATCCTGGATTCTGATTGGTCAGGAAGTGTTGATTCGTTTTTATTCCTCATCTTATTTCTTATTCATTTCTAAAGAATAAGAGGAGTAGTCTAAAGAGGAGTAGTCATCATACGTATAGCATAAGTACTCATGCTTATTGTTAGATAGTCGTATAAATGTCCGTCGTTCAAGTCGCTGTGAAACGGTTTGATTAGATTACATATACGTATGCATTCCCTTTTGAAACAGGAAGTCAGAGCAAAGGTGTGCAGAAGAGCTTGATTGATTTACACAACAGCCAGTAGCGTTTGAGGTATGCCACACCCCCTCCGAATTGACTTATTATTATTATAAATCTTATTATTATTATTATTATTATTATTATTATTATTAAAGATTAAAAGGACAAGCACAAAAAGCTCTGAAACACTCATTTAGATCTGAATAGCTCTTGTATTCACATCATGTTTATCAAATCAACTTTCAGAAAGATTTGACTCTTATATTACTCTCTCTCTCTCTCTCTCTGTCTCTCTGTCTTTCCTCGCTTGTATTTATCTTTTTACCCAATTCCCCTGGCGATGTTCTCCAGCTGGCGACACATGCAGGAGCGCACCTCGTACTCCACGTCCTGACACAGCGACCTGACCAGGGGCAGCAGGTCCTTCTTCACCCTGCACAGGACAGCAGAACAATACAACAGCTCAGTGTTGTTCAGGATTATACCGCAACGCTGCTGAATCAGGGATTCTGATTGGTCAAGAGGTGGCGTTCCTTAATTTTCTATAACAGCAGTTCGAACAGTAGTACGGGCTTATATTAACACGCATGTTCGAATGTGTTATCGTTTCTATAGCAACAGCCCGTTCACAGGGACTCGTACAGGTCTTGGACGCACCACATAAACGGAATGAAGCGTTAAATATAACTATAAATGGGAGAAAAAAAGTATGATGTGTCAATACAAGTTGTGAAGTTGTTGTAGTATTGGAGGAATAAAACGCTTCGGGGTGGAAACAGTAACACGCCACCTCGTCGTTGATTATTTTCCCACTACGGTAGGACACGCGAGTATTTTATTCCTTGTTTATGGGTTTTAAAAAGCTTGAGAAATGAACAATTATCCTGAAAAACAACTGCTGAAGACAAACTATTGGTGCCTGGTTAATTTCTGTCCATAAAAAAATCTTAAATATCACCCAGAATTATAAGGTTACTGAAATATGGACATTATTAAAAATGTGTCGGTAATTGCGTACAAAATATTACAATCATGATAGAATGCTTTTTCATAATTCTTCCTAAAAGTATTTTTTTAAAAATCAATGTAAAGCTTCATTCCTCAAACCTTCAGATTTCACACAAACAGGAGACTCACACTGATGACTCAAATTTGGCAGCCACCTTCCCCAGGATGCGACAGCTGGCCAGACGAGCCGGTACGGACTGCGAGAGCTGAGCTTTCGATACCAGTGGGCTCAGGATCTGCAAACACGATCACACCACAGTAGCAGTCACGTCTTAGCAGCTCACTTCCGTCTTCTAGATTCAGCTAAACAGCAGATTGGTAACGTGCAACAGTGGGAAAGAAGTGCGAAGAAAGTTCTCATTACCTCCTGTCTGATGGTTTCTTTTGGTAAAGCATCAATAGCTGATAACAACGTCTCGAGCCAAGCGTTGCTGACCACTGTGGGAAGGAGATAAATAAATAAATAAACAAATAAATTGAGTCTCGGAGAAAAGAGCAGGCTTTGGACAGGATTTGCCGTCTCGTGTGAAAGAAAAGGTGGGAAAGGAAATGAAATCCAGGTGGTGTCTTAATGTGATGCAGAATGACTTGGCATAATTAATCTGAATGCATAAATACAGCAAAATGTCCTCTAAATGGATGCCAGTTCAGGCAAAACTCCTGTGCTATTACATTAAAGTCTGCCTTAACTTAAAGGGGTCATATCCTGATTTTTAAACGTTAATGATGTTGTTTATTGGGTGTAATAGAATAGGTTAACATGCTTTAATGTTCAAAAAACACATTATTTGTCACATACTGTACAGTATTGCAGTTCCTCTATTCCCAGGCTGCCTGAAACGCTCCGATTTCTCCAAAGTCCCTAATTCCGAAAAGCCCAGAGTGCTCTGATTGGCCAGCTGACCCGTTGCATTGTGATTGGCCACAAAGCTCAAGCGTGTGTCGGAAAAGTAACGCCCCTTGGCTTTAGCGTACGCTTT
The DNA here is from genome assembly GCF_023375685.1 of Ictalurus furcatus. Lineage (NCBI taxonomy): Eukaryota > Metazoa > Chordata > Actinopteri > Siluriformes > Ictaluridae > Ictalurus > Ictalurus furcatus. The sequence continues at coordinate 18,992,755 of NC_071279.1, forward strand.
AGCGTTAGCTGCAGCCTCCAAAGCTTCTAAAGCGATTCTAAGCTCCTAAGCAACAGTTCGAGCCCGATTCAGAAAAGCGGAAGCAAGTTTGCAAACACGGCTTGAGCAGAACGTTTCACAGCGGTAAGTTTTTATATTGTAACTCTCTCACCTTTCAGATACGATGTAAATTCCAATGCGTTGTTAACTGCAAAACTATGCTGTACACAGCTACTGTGTGTACGTAGGTACTCGTGATACATCTTTGGAAAGCTGGGATTCTTGTGATTTGATTGATATAAACCGTTTCAAGATACAATCCCAACAGCAGCTACAATCAACGTCTGTGTCAGACCACCAACATACAAACAAACACTTAAAAAACTGAGGCAACTTAGCAAACTTTAGCTAGCACGTTAGCAGAGGTCTACAACTGAGCCGCAACACAAAACTCACAGGTTCTGATTCAGAAGCGCAGGATTGTCCGAGCAAAGTGGGAACCGCCCCATTTTTCAGGAGTAGCCTTCGTGTGTAGCCTGCGTTGTAAAAAGCTGTCCTCTGTAAAATTCTTATTGGCATCATCTCAAACAGTGTACGCCTGCCATGCACAGTTCCCCTCCAAACCGCCAGAGGGCAACCCTATTCAATATTTGAATCTCTATCTGCAGTAATTTTGAAAAATCGCACGCGCCTCCGAATACTGTGGAGTTTGTTTGATGTCGTGTTGCAAAATCACAAAATCCCAGAAGGACTCCTAAGTCCCCTACATTGTTTTGTTGCCCAACATTGTTTTTGTGTTTTAATGAACAGTGTGTCTCCGTTAAGATTGTCTTGACTCATCTACGTTTTGTGTTTTAGTTAAAAAAATAAAAGTTTGTCCACGTTTGCATCCGACTCCATGGGGAAATCGTTACACCTTAACAGATGCTCTTTTGAAAACAAAGAAAAAATGCCATCTTGTTAAGTAATGTTAAGAAAATATTTGCATTTTAACTGACATTAAATTAACCTACAACAAAAGTTGAGAGTGTGAACCGCACACACCACAGGACTGGTCAGAGGAGTCGTTCGAGCCGACTGTTTTGAAATTGTGTATCCGTGTTTCGCACGTACGTAGAACGGTCACCTGATGCTTTGTCACTTGCTACTATGAGCCTAGGATTAGATTGGATTAAATGTATCATTTATCTGAACGGTCTACAATTACACGTTTAGTTTCCAATCCTATTTTAGTGCAGCTGTCTCTGACCTGTGTCCCGGTGGTCTAAGTTGAGGAGGACGATCTGCAGGATTGAGTGTGTGTGCGTCTGGATGAGGACGATGTCATCCTGGAGAACGGTGAGGAAAGAGCCTGCTGCGGCGAGCTGCATATCCGCTCCGGCCACGTGCAGCACTTCCTGTGAGGGAGCAGAGGAAAAAGATCCGGCTGTGAAGTTTAGTCTGGTCGCCTTGGCTTATTGCTAGGAGACGCTGTGGGTGATATCATATGGATCATGTGGATCATGTTCTGATTGTCAGGGCTGAGAAGAATGAAACACAGCAGGATTTTCTCCTACCCTGACTTTTGGCACCACTCTTCTGAAGGTCTCCGCTGGGTTCTGACGCACCAGGTTTGGCAGGTTCACAATCACACTGGCTCTCTGGACGTCCTGCCCAGAGCTGATCACAACACGGGACAACAACACAGAAACAACATTCAACGTGCATGTACGGTATGGCGCACAAACATGGAAGAAAAACCTATAACCATGGGTTCATCTTGTGTGGTCATATCCCTCTCGCTAAATGTGTACCGAGACATTAATAAGAAAAATAAAACTCCGGAAGAAAGTAGAAGAGATTGTTGGGGTCTCATTGGTGTAACGTAAATCAAACATCCAGTTTTCACACTGGTTTAATTTGTGTTTAACTGGTTTACTCTGGAAGCTGTAGATCGCTACAACCATTTCTCACAAGTGCTGGGCAGGCCACGCCCACAAGCGACCGTGTGAACACAGAGTTCACCAGGTATCACTCTGCATCGATAACAACAGATCTGAATATAAAATTAATGTACGGTATGTCTGCACCGTTTGTAATGATCATTAGTCTTTAAGCTCCTCAGAATTCCTCTCAGGTTTGCCAGAGGGATATAATTAGGGATAGGTTCGGAACAAGTCCGTGGCGAAAACAATCGAGTCTGCGTGAGGACTTTTTTAGGGCTGGTTTACAAATATTCTGCAAAGATCTTGATTTGAGGCCAATTACTGAACTGAAGTGTAAGTGCACACAGTGTGTGTGTGTGTGTGTGTGTGTGTGTGTGTGTGTGTGTGTGTGTGTGTGTGTGTTTATGATGTACAGAACCACTTCTAGTGTAAGATATATTGTAAAGATTGGGAGAGGGAACGGGATACAAAGATACAAAGGTGATACACGCTGATACAAAGGTGTGTTGCAGAGACAGTGAATCAGAAATGCGTGCGCACCACGGAGAGCTTGTTTCCCAAGCAAAGACTGTAAAAATGTTTTTAAAAAAACAACAAACAAACAAACACATGTCCTTTTTGGAACTTTTTGGTTTTCAGGTCATTTTAAGATGTTGATGAGTCCCAGCTACCCTGCGTCCTCCATTTCCTCACTGCGCTTTCGCTCTGAGGTATTCATTACCTTTACGCTCACGGCGTGTCCTCCGGTGCCCTTTGTTGGCAGAAGGATATTTAATAACTAAGAATGTGCTGTGCTTGCTGCCAGGTCTGTCAGAAAGCGAGAAGGTCATGTGGTCACGGTGTGTGCACCTTCTCAGTACGATGGTTGTCGTTTTCTGTTTCGGGACTAGTGAACAGAGGCAGTACGGACCGAGCAGAGCAGAGCAGCTGCTGTCTAAGGGGTAACTTAGTCAGATAAACACCGGGTGATCGGGGGTCCTGTAACCTTATCTCATTCTCAAAGCGTGCACTTTATTCTGCCTACAAATGAGCCAGAAAGTAAAAAGACAAGCACCCGCGTTTGTAGATAGGTCTGACGAGTAAGGGGAGCATTACAGGGTCATGCCCAGCTACACCAGTATACCGTGCTCTACATCACGGGTTTATATTAACGCGCTTGTTCTACACCTGATCGCTTCACACGGACATGTACGGCAGATGCTCCTCTAAAAAGCATGCATACTCGTTGATATGGTGAGGTTTTTCTGCATTTAACATTTGCAGAAGGAGTCTCCAGTGTCAGCGCTTTGCAACAAGCTGTAAATCTACAGGTCAGACAAGTTTTCGGTAACATGACGAGCTGAATTTGAATTTCTTTGGCCTCATTAACTTCAACCGCTGTGTATCGCTGCTAAAACGTACGTATAAACATATAAACATAACTATAAATGGATAAAGAAAAATGATGACATATTGTTCTTTAAGGATTGTTGTAATTGTTGGCAAATTGCTGTGGTATAAGAGGAATAATGCGGCGTTTTGCTGTTATAGGAAATAATCAACTTCAGGGTGGAAACAGTAGCTCTGCTTCGTCACACCACCCTGCTGTTGATTATTTTCCTGTAACAGCGTGATGTAGAATCAGTGCCTACTGGATATCCATACATGCACCAGTCTGTCTAAGGAAATCAGGATTGGAAAGATATGCATCCTCTGTGCATCTCTCTACGGCTTAACAAACATCTCTCTCTCCTATCTGTCATCTCCCAGATCTGCTGGCAGCCTGCTTTTAAGCAGCCGTGACAGCCAGCAGGGGCAATTAAACTGTTCTGAGAACTAGTTTGCTGCCCGAGGGAGCCGAGGTGTGGAACGACTCTGGAACTTAATTAGCACAGGGAAGGAACGCTACATAGCTTTGTAGTTTAAAGAGAATCATGGAGATCTGCCAACAAAAAAGGATGACATTGGTTGATTTCTGGCACATATATACATATATTCTGAGCTCAGACTGTGGCAGCAGTGAATAAGCTCACTGTGTTGTTTCTAGCAGCAAGTCTGACAAACTGATTATAGAACGCTGGGCTTTAACACTCAGTATAATCAGTTAAAGAATTAAATAGTATATATATGTATACAGTATATACAATAAGCAGCAGACTGCACCACAATCATGTCAGTTCCTGCACCACATTTAGATGAATCAGAACTCTTTTTGGAGAAATATCCTCTGGTCAGAAACAATAATAAAAACTCTTTCGCAATAATTCAGCTGGTTCTGTTTGGAGAAATAAAGGCTGTGTGTATAATCCCAAGAACAGCACCGTACACGCAGTGAAGCACGGTGGTGGGAGCATCATGATCTGGTGGGAGCTGCTTCTCTATAAACAGTACTGAGGCATTACACGTCATCGAAGGAAGCGTCAATGAATCGAATCTTATCTGCTAGTAAACTGACTCTGGGGAGAAGATGGACGTTTCGACAAGACAACCATCCTAAACTTACAGCCACAATAACTCAAGAAGGTCCTGCATGACCAAGACTCAAATCCCAGAGAACATTTATGGAGGGAGGGATTAGAGATAATTACTGCTTTCCATAGACGTCTCAGTGTTGCAACAAAGTACTAAGATTGTTCGTTTGTTTGCTGTCGGTTTTCTATGTTCCCTATCAGTTTTGTTTGTTCAAACATATCTTTGTTTATGCTTCTGTGCTACATTAGAAACTTAACTGGCTAACTAACTAGCTAACTAACTAACTAACTCACCACAGAAGTTACAAAATAACTGAAGCCATTGAAAATGAATATTTCCAGAACATAAGACATCACAGTACTTAACTTAAAGACATATTCACGATACACAACATGCAGCACTGTATATAACTTTGCTAATGTTTTGCTAACAAAGTGCCACTACAGGTTCAGAAACCTTTGTCCATCGTTTACCAAAAAAATGCAAACATTTAATCAAAGGAGCTCGAAAAGTTATAACTCCCGCTCAGACCCGCTGTGGAAAATAAAACGTTGAAGATGTCATCGAATGGCGTTTCAGACTTGTTAATGCTAATTACGCCCTTTGTTCTTGCAAAATTGATGAGCGATCCTGTGTGTGATTGTATTAGAGGTATCTGAGAGCTTTTTAACCAGACGTTCCTGATGCTCTGGGGGTTTTAAGGATATCTGATAAAAGTATAATCCAATCTGGTAATCAGATCACAGCCATCCAACTTTAATCGACCGAAATCCTCCATCAGATAGCGATGGATGGTTGTTGTACCTGTGCGTCTGAGTGTCAGTAACACTGAGGATTAAGAAGGCTTGCTTTCAGAAGTCCGGTCATCATCCGGAGATGAGCAGATTGTTAACTCGCCTAAAGACACGAATGAGAGGTCGCTAGCTGGATTATACATGAGGCAGGTACACGAGCGATGACATCAGCTGGACTCGATACAATCCATGCTGGAGAAGTGGTTCACATGCTATAATGCTAACTATTTAACTACTTTCACAATCAATTCTATTATATTTTTATTGTTTCGGCAGTGAAAATTTTATGATATGCTAGGTATTTTCTGCTGGAAAATGAAACTAAAATTAAAATGATTTTTTTTTCCCCATAAAACAATGTAAAATTCTGAAACAAATAACTTACCTAAAAAAATTTAACCATACACAATTTTAATGTCATTTTTATATAATATCAGACATTTATACTTTACTTTTAAAAACAAATAAAGATTAAAAATAATAACATTAAATTAAATATAATATATAGTACATATAAAAGTATCTACTTTTCTGATATTTTATTTATTTTTCTTGGACTAATTTTAATGTATTTAAAGGGTAAACTGCGTAGCAGTATGTATCATCTAGGACAAGGGTTTTCAAACTTTTTTGCAGCGGTGGACCTGCTTAACTCTTTTAAAACATGTACAGTACACCCCTCCCACTATTCTATGTAAGGCACAATTTTTTTTACTATCTACATTTGTTTGTGCGTGTTTATATTAAGGCTAGCAAGTATTTTATTCCTGAATTTTCCACTCACAAGACTGATTTTAATTAGTTATCGTTATTTATAGGACTTGTGTTTGAGATGTTGAGGTTTGGATGAATATTTATATATATATATATAGAGAGAGAGAGAGAGAGAGAGAGAGAGAGAGATGGAGATACTCACTACATTAAAGTACTGCAGTAGGGATATGGGGAAAAAATCAAGATTGAGACATGTCTAATAGCTATGATTGAATAAATAAAAGACATAACAACTGAGACATGATGCAGCTAAAACCAGTGTTACTAAACCTATATTCTGTCATCGTGATGTACAAGGTAAGGTGTTTTATTTACCTGAGGAGGTAGACCGCTCGCTCGATATCATTCAGATCTTCATCTACAGTTAACTTCTCGATCTCCTCTGCAGTCTGGAACATCACACAAAATACATACAATATATTAATATATACATTCTGTAAAGCAGCCGAACCTTACAGGAGGAAGATATATCCGCAAAAACGGTGGATTGGATATCAAAGAAACAAGGAATGAAATCGATCCAACCCTGTAACAAATCACTGAGAGTGGAATTAGACTTGTGAAAGATGTTTTTTTTGTAACTGGAAATGTTTACATACAGCGCCCTCCACTAATATTGGCACCCTCTGTAAATATGAGCAAAGAAGGCTGTGGAAAAAATTGTCTTTATTGTTTAACATTTTGATCTTTTGTTTAAAAAATCCACAAAAATACTCTGCTCTCATGAATATCAAACAATTGCAAACACAACACAGGTTTATCAAAAAAATATATATCTTTGTTAAATATAGGTGCAACAATTATTGGCATGCCTATGAGTCATATGAGAAAAATATATTTGAAGTATATTCCAATTGATATTTTAATTTTTTTAGTACTCCTGGGAGACTAGGAACAGGAAATTGTTCAGCCATGACTTCCTGTTTCACGGGGTATAAATATGAGGTAACACATAGGCCAAATAACCTTAGTCATTCATAACGATGGGTAAGAGCGAGGAATATAGCTGTGATGTGCGGCAAAAGGTTGTTGAGCTTCACACAATGGGACGTGTCTATAAGAAAATAACACAAGCATTGAAAATGCCCATTTCCACCATCAGGCAATAATTAAGAAGTTCCAGTCCACTGGAAATGTTATGAATCGACCTGGAATTGGACGTGTGTCTATATCGTCTCAACGCACTGTGAAGAGGACGGTTCGAGTGGATAAAACATCTCCAAGGATCACAGCTGGAGAACTGCAGAAGTTAGTTGTGTCTTGGGGTCAGAAAGTCTCCAAAACTACAATCTGAAGTCACCTCCATCACCACAAGCTGTTTGGAAGGGTTTCAAGAAAAAAGCCTCTACTCTCATCCAAAAACAAACTCGAGCGTCTTCAGTGTGCCGACACTACTGGAACTTCAAATGGGATCGGGTTCGATGGTCAGATGAAACCAGAATAGAGCTTTTTGGTAATAAACACCAGAGGTGGTTTTGGAGCACACAGAGAGGTAGCCATATGGAAAAGTACCTCATGCCCACGGTTAAATATGGAGGTGGATCTTTAATGTTTTGGGGCTGTTTTTCTGCCAGAGGTCCTGGACATTTTGTTAGGATACATGGCATCATGGACTCTATCAAATATCAACAGATATTAAATGAAAACCTGACTGCCTCTGCCAGAAAGCTTCAAATGGGCCGTGGTTGGATCTTCCAGCAGGACGATGATCCAAAACATCATCAACATCAACACAAACATGGTTTACTGACCACAAAATCAAGGTCCTGCCATGACCATCCCAGTCCCCTGACCTGAACCCCATAGAAAACCTGTGGGGTGAACTGAAGAGGAGAGTCCACCAGCGTGGACCTCGAAATGTGAAGGATCTGGAGAGGTTCTGTATGGAGGAACGCTCTCAGATCCCTCGCCATGTATTCTCCAACCTCATCAGGCGTTATAGGAGAAGACTCAGAGCTGTTATCTTGGCAAAGGGAGCTAGCACAAAGTATTGACTAAAAGGGTGCCAATAATTGTTGCACACCTATATTTAACAAATATATATTTTTGTAAACCTGTGTTGTGTTTGCAATTGTTTGATATCCATAAGAGCAGAGTATTTTTGTAAAAAAAAAAAAAAAAAGGTTAAAGAATAAAGACAATTTTTCACAGCCTTCATTGCTCATATTTACCAAGGATGCCAATACTAGTGGACGGCACTATAAAGAGGCTTGACTGTGTTTTTTGTTAGGTTTATTTTATTTATATTTTATACTTATTATACTTATTATATATGCAATATAAATGTGTATTTTTCCTGTACTTATACATGAAGCGCTTTAAAAAAAAGCTTAGTTTTAAAAGAAAAATCAGATTGGTATTGGTATTGGTCCATACTCAAAGTTTCAATATCGGTATACTGTCGGTGTAACCCGCCTTGTGCCCCAAGTTCCCTGGGATAGACTCCAGGCTCCTGTGTAGGATAAGTGGTATAGTTGATACTCCAGGTTTCAGTATCAGTTCTGATATTAGTTGATACTCCAGGTTTCAGTATTAGTACTGATATTAGTTGATACTCCAGGTTTCAGTATCAGTTCTGATATTAGTTGATACTCCAGGTTTCAGTATCAGTACTGATATTAGTTGATACTCCAGGTTTCAGTATCAGTATCGGTTGATACTCCAGGTTTCAGTATCAGTACTGATATTAGTTGATACTCCAGGTTTCAGTATCAGTATCGGTTGATACTCCAGGTTTCAGTATCAGTATCGGTTGATACTCCAGGTTTCAGTATCAGTACTGATATTAGTTGATACTCCAGGTTTCAGTATCAGTATCGGTTGATACTCCAGGTTTCAGTATCAGTACTGATATTAGTTGATACTCCAGGTTTCAGTATCAGTATCGGTTGATACTCCAGGTTTCAGTATTGGTATCGGAAAAGAATGAGAGTTATCATGCCATCTCTAGTATATATAATAACCAGACGGCCAGGTGGTGGATTTACTGCTTACAGATGACTCAGCCGAATATGTGAGGGGGATTTTCATGCGAGGATGGTGAGGATATGAGGATGCGATGCACGATGGACTGCGGGGGAAGAAAGAGAGAGAAAGGAGTGCGTGGGCCGGTAGCCGCGGGGGCGGAGAGTCTATTACTCCAGGGCTTCTCTCATTAGCCGAGGCACTTCGACCGTGGAACCTCCCTCCCAAAAAAGGATGCTCAGAGAACCCCAGCGCCTCCTTCTCCTCCTCCTCCTCCTCCTTTTCCTCCTCCTCCTCCCTTTGCATACGTATTACGAATGCCTCCTCACGCAGAACGTGATGAGACTACTCATCCCATAAACGAGAGGAACCTCGTCCTAAATCCGGTTTCTGTGAGGCAGAGCAGGACTGACCGGATCTGGCAGGATGTCCAGGGGTTTGGGTGGGATTTAAACGCTGGAAGGATGAGGAGAGTGAGGAGGAGTGGCAGCGGTGATGCAGAAAGCTGTCAGAAAGTGCGTCACTCGGTGAAGCGTTGTGGGCAACCCCCATGTCATCCTGTGTCTCCTGAACATGCACTCATCAAAACACACACACACACACACACACACACATCTCTAGTGCAAATCGGACACGAATAAAGCACATGATAATGGCATGCATGCAGGACGTATAGGTGGCATCCTTTAACACTCCTCACATACATATATACAAACACACGCACACACACACACACATTATATATTATATATAATATATATATATATATATATATATATATATATATATATATATATATATATATATATATATATATATGAAAAATCCAAGCATGGCAGAAAAGGTTGCAGGAATACCTTCAGACTCCTGCGTATGGGTCTCTCGATGAACGTCAGGTCCTGCAGGTCATCGATTTGTCCAAACACACCAGACTGGCTCAGGGTCATCTTGCTGATGAACATCTGCTCTGTTTTCAATGTCTCCTTCTCCCCTCGTCACACCTCCAGCATCTTCTCCGGGCTCCTTGAGTCAGAACGATGATTTCTCTTACTCCCACGGCCAAAAATAAAACTCCTTCAGGTTAACCGAGGAACTAGAAGTTCAGAAACATGCTCCTCGGATGCTGGGGTGCTTCAAAAATAAAAATAAAAATAAATGTTTAAAAAGCATCTAATGGTTAGAGTTACAGTCATATCTCAAGCCTGGAACAGGAATTCCTTCAGAGGAGCAAATGATGAGCAGATGATTGAACTTTGGATGGATGACAGGAGGCTGCTTTCCCATTGCAATAGCTGTTCAATAGGCAGAAAATCCTTATGAGAATGTTTCTATCTATCTCATCATTTCCAGGTCAGGTAAAGTCTAAAATCTCACCAGGACAGGAATTATCATGTCCAAAAAGATTGTCAAGATGTTAGATAGATAGGTAGATAACTAGCTTGCTAACTATTTAGCTCACCTAGCTAGTAATGCAATATATATATATATATATATATATATATATATATATATATATATATATATATATAGACTATATATAGACTATATATAGACTATATATATAGACTATATATAGAGAGAGAGACTCTCTATATATGTATATATATTACAACCGAGAGATATACCGATGCTGCTGCTCTATTAATTGAGACTAAAACGTCACGCGACCACCGATAACTCCAAGCGAACGCCTAAATATTAATATTAACACTAATATAACGTCTTTCCTGTGTAAAAAAAAGAAAAGAAAGAAGGAGAACCCGTTGTTGTTGTTTTTCTCAGCGGTGAAAATCGCCGCTTAGCCCGAGCAGCAGCAGCAGCAGAAACAACCCACTCGCTTCAAACGCACTGCACCAACTAAAGCCGTCTCCATGGAGACCGCATGCCACAGGAGCGCGCGCGCGGAGCGGAGCGGAGCGGATCAGAGCGGCTCGCGCGTCAGTCAGCCACGGCGTCCTCGCGCTCGCTCTCGCGTTCGTCATCGTCGACGTCGTCATCATCATCATCATCTTCTTCTTCTTCATCATCATCATCATCAGGCAAATAGAGAAGACCGGAACACTAAATAAATAAACACTAACGAAAATACACAACAAGTTTGTGTTTCTGCAGAAGGACTGTCTCAGCGCCTTATGAGTCCTTATAAGGAAATGTGGGCGTGTCTTTGATTCCACGCACAGAAATGAGAGATGCCCTGGTGTAGGCGTGTCTTTAGGGACGCCATATAAGGAAGTGAGTGACCATATATGGTAAAAGGAAGTAGCTTTTATTACACATTTATAAAATATACAGTACAGTAGCTTATGTGCGCTTTTTTTTTTTTTTTAATTTTTTCTTTCAAGCCATGAACTAAATTCCTAACAATATTGAGCGAGACTCAAATATAATGGAAATAAAATATATTTTCAAAAGTTTTGAGTTTTAAAATAAATTTGAAGCGCGAACACGAACTAATGGACACATGATTTCCTTGCAGTTACTGTACACGCGCACGTTTTATAAGCTCCACCCACCATAGGTGTTCATCTAGCTGTACACTTAGCCTACTGAATGTAGTCCGCCTGTTCTTCTGCGGGAAAGTATTGGCACCCACTGCACCTACGGAAAAGGAACATAATGTAAAGAAGACAAATATATCCGATCCCTGCCGTGTCACTATAGCCTACTTTTTAGAATCCTTACTCATGATAAAACCAAACCTGAGCTGTTGAGATACATTTTATTACAATGTATGCAAATGATATGCAAATAAGACTGTACATAATTACGTCTCATTCAGAATAATTTTGGGGTTAAACAAAACTAGTTGTGTGTATGACTAGTGTATACTTGGCATTGTTTGCATATTTTGCATATATTGTGCAAATGTTGCTACATAAATGACACTTACTTTTTTTAAAAAAAAAAATAGGCTTAATGGTTTTATATATGGTTTATTTTAATAAAATGTAAACAACTTTTTTAAGTGTATATATAGGACATGTTTTTATATATACTGTAAATATTTGTATATTATATTGAGTTTTAGTTTAGTAATCATAGAAATGCTTGTTAAGCAGTATTATAGTTTACACTTTCAGTGTTGTTTTAATATTTGTTTATTAAATATAGATCGTACAGTAGTAACTAACACTGGTTAGGGCCTCCCTTTGCTCTCCAAACAGCCTCAGTTCTTCACGCCATGGATACCACAAGACGCTGGAAACGTTCCTTTGAGATCCTGGTCCATGTTGACATGACTGCATCGTGCAGTTCCTGCAGAGTGAATCTCCTGTTCTACCACATCCCAGAGGTGTTCTACTGGATTCAGATCCTGTGACTGGGAAGGCCACTGAAGAACACTGAACCCATTGTCCTGTTCATGAAACCAGTCTGAGATGATTTCTGCTGTGTGACATGGTGGAAGTAGAAGATGATAAATTGTGACGGGGTGCACATGGTCAGCAACAATACTCAAATAAGCTGTGGCATGATTGATGGGTATTAATGAGTCTAAAGTGTGCCAAGAAAACATTCCCCACAGCATTACACCAGCCTGGACTGCTGACACAAGGCAGCTGGGTCCATGGATTCATGCTGTTAGTGCCAAATTCTGACCCGACCATCTGTGTGCATCAGCAGGAACTGAGATTCATCAGACCAGGCTACGTTTTGATGAGCCTCTGCACACTGCAGCCTCAGCTTTCAGTTCTTTGCTGACAGAAGTGGAACCCGACATGGTCTTCCACTTTTGTAGCCCATCTGCCTCAAGGTTCGACATGTTGTGCATTCTGAGATGCTTTTCCGCTCACCACAGCTGTCCAGATTGGTTCTCTGAGTTACTGTATCCTTACTGTCAGCTCGAGCCAGAACTACCCTTACTGGATGTTTTGCCATCCTGAGTAAACTCTAGAGAATGCTACGTTATAGAAACCAGCATGTCTGTCACCAACAATCATGCCACGGTGAAAGTCACTGAGATCACATGTTCCCCCTTAGTTATTTAATGAACTCTTACAGCACTCTTTCTTTCTACATTTAAAGCGAGATTTTGACTCCTATACAGAATGTACAGTTAGTAAATAAAGTTCAGTACTCTTCTGGGTGTGTGCAGAGTGTCTGATGAGTGTAAAGACATGATGGAGTTATTTATAGGGGCCTATAAAAGTCTCTCATGTTCAGCGGAGTCCGATGGCATGTTGTGTGTAAACATGAACCGCGCTGGGGTTCGGGGTGCCGACTGTTCCCCTGCTCCGTCTCTCACGGGCGAGAACATCCGAGTCATCATTTTGTGTGTCACTGAAACCTTGAGGAAAATATTCCATAATTATGTACGTGGGCCGGCGGTGCAGTGAGTTCAGGGGCAAAGGCACAACAAAACTGCAGCACAGGACCGCAGGTGGTGTCCGAACAGGTATGATTTTCTCCCAGCATGATCCGTTTACCTCCATGCAGAACACAGAACACTTTACTGACACGTTTAACTCTAATGACTTTAATCACATGTCCCGTGGAATTGTTCTGTCACACTGTCAACCCTTACACGTTCACTCGCCAGTCACGTAATTTAAAACCCACATGATTTAGTTATAATTTCATTATTTACTGATGATTTATTCTTAATTCGTTCCTTAATATGCATTTTTTGTTTTTTATCTTTATCCGTGTTGGAATGAAATCTACACTGTTGAAATGCACACATAATAAATGAATGATTAAAGCATCAGAGGAACGCTTGACTACATGACCTTGCACGTCACATGACCTAGTCACATGTTCACTCACACCTGTTTCCTGTGTTACCTTTTAATCTACTGTTAGAGTTCGAGTTTGTGAAGCTTGTGTTGTTGTTGTTGCCATGTTCGTGTGTTGTCGTGTGTAGCCCAGCCTGCACGCTTTGCTAGTCTCTTGTGTTTCGTTTATGGTTCTTGTTCTCACTCGTTTTTGTTGTTGTTTTGCACTTTCCACAATAAACATCTGCACCTACAGTACATCTGCCACCTCTTCTACAATTTACTGAACACAAATAAGGCAGTAGACTAAATAAATAACTGGAGTGGCATATGAGACCGGTGTGTGTTTTGCATTGCTTTTATATTTGTTATATGTTTTGTTTTAGGGAAAAGGATTCTAATGATGCATAAATATAAAAAATGCAAAAACATTATAGACACGTTATGTTATAGGAGCAGTTTTATAGTATATCATTTAAAAACATTAATGCCTAGTTTATTATATATATATTTAAATATTACAGTTGCAAATTTATCATAGGTGATCATGGTGTTTTTTATTATTTAAAAAATATTGTTTTTCATGCACTTTAGTTGTACTTTTCATGATCACTGATAGATATAGATACAGTAGCAGACTAGAGCGAGTGATGATGTCAGCATGACTTTCATTTCTCATCCCAATCAGATGACAGTAATTAATCTTAATCAGTAATTAATCCTAATCAGTAATTAATCCTAATCAGTGCATGAGTATTAGAGCTAATGTTCACTTATTATTTTCACTTTGGGTTTTACTTCATTTCATTCGAATCAGGGATCGATGAGACAATGTCCACTGTTAAAAGCACTATACAAATAAAATTAAACTGAATCGATAGAAAGAAATGTTTCCATAATGCATTGTGCTGCTGCTGCTGCTGATGATGATGATGGTGATGATGATGATGATGATGATGATGGTGGTGATGATGATGATGATGATGATGGTGATGATGATGATGATGGTGGTGATGATGATGATGATGATGATGATGATGATGATGGTGGTGATGATGATGATGATGATGATGGTGATGATGATGGTGATGGTGATGATGATGATGATGATGATGGTGATGATGATGATGATGATAGTGATGATTATGGTGGTGGCGGTGATGATGATGAAGAAGATGATGATGATGAAGATGATGAAGATGAAGATGATGAAGATGATGATGATGAAGATGACGAAGATGAAGATGATGAAGATGATGATGACGAAGATGATGATGATGATGTTGATGATGAAGATGAAGATGATGAAGATGATGATGATGATGTTGATGATGAGGATGAGATGATGATGATTGCATTGTCTTATTTTTGATATTAAAGCAAGCCAGAAAACCCCCTCCAGCTTATGGATGATATCTGCACAGGATCATGTGCACTAACAGCATCAGGAACCAGGAGTGTGTGACATGGCGAACTCTTAACGGCCTCCGTCTCGTCGCCCTCACGCCTGCTGAGTATGTTTCTTTTTTAAAAAAAAAAAAAACCCTTAACAATATTCATCATCAAGTGGCAATGTTTAAATAAAGACTGCGGTGACCTCTGACCTCTGACTGACTCAGGGATGAGGATCAGCTGCTGTCGGCCGTGTGGAGCGGAGACGTGAGGAAAGTGAGGAATATTCTGATGCGTGAGAAAACTCCGAGGGATCTCCTGACGGCAGACGCAGAAGGCTGGACTGCGATACACGAGGCGGGTTATTACGGCCAAGCGGAGTGCCTGAAGCTGCTGCTTACAGGTGAGCGGGCGTTAATGCCCTTTTCTTCCAGGAATTCAAATAAAACATCATCCCCAGATCAACACATCCGGTCTGGATGCGATTAGCGTGAAGGCCTCACGAGCAGCGTGTTCTCTTCTTATTCTGTACTTTCTTTTCCAGCTGTCCCTGAGATGATTAACACTCGAACCCAGAAACACCAGACTCCTCTCATTCTCGCTGTGTCCCGGGAGCACTTCCTGTGTGTGCAGTATCTTCTGGAGAAAGGGGCGAACCCCGGAATTCCCACCATAACCAACGAGACGCCTCTCTATGAAGGTGATGACTTTAATGACTATATTTAAGAGTTATGGTTCATTTTACAGCAGGGGACTTCATTTCACTGCTAAACTCATATCAAGTGAAAATATCCTGAATATAGTTACATTTATGTAATATTCTTCTCATCATGAGATTATTAGAATAGTTTCTTCAACTTGAAATGATTTTAAGCGTTTATTTCTAGAACAAACAGCTAAATGATCTACCAGTGCAACAAAATAATTCAAACTAAATAATCTTACTTTGTCAAATATACTTTTATCATAAGCTCACATTCAGAATACGTTACATAAGTTCTACTACATTCAGTAGATTTTGACGTGCAGTATTTACATTCAGGACAGTCACAATATTTTATCATTAAAAAGATTTTTATTCTCGCGTTTGCCTGGACACCAGTCTAATCTATCACACTTCTCTGCAATTAAACTGTTTATTACAAACGCTTATCTCAATTCTAATCTAAATAGCACTTTGATTTTAAACATTCTAAATACAATATTTTAGTTTATATAAATGTGAATCTAATTAAAATGGTTGCAGCGTTTATATTTTGTATACGGCCAGAAGGAAGTGCAAAGTGACAGCTCCATTGTACATTATGATGGCAATAAAAATAGTGAATCTTAAACAAACAAACAAACAAACAAACAAAGAAACAAACAAATCCATAGAACTTTACATGCATGCTAAACTGGACCTATCAGGTTTGTTTGTTTTTGCCAGTCACACGTAATTCATTGGAAAGTTATGTGTTTTAAAACTGTGTTATTTGTTTGTTTGTTTATTTATTTATTTTGTATCTATCTATCTATCTATCTGTCTATCTATCTATCTGTCTATCTATCTAATCTATCTATCTGTCTATCTATCTATCTATCTAATCTATCTATCTAATCTAATCTATCTAATCTATCTATCTATCTATCTATCTATCTAATCTATCTATCTGTCTATCTATCTATCTATCTAATCTATCTATCTGTCTATCTATCTATCTATCTAATCTAATCTATCTATCTATCTATCTATCTAATCTATCTATCTGTCTATCTATCTATCTGTCTATCTATCTATCTGTCTATCTATCTATCTATCTATCTATCTGTCTATCTATCTATCTATCTATCTATCTATCTGTCTATCTATCTATCTATCTATCTATCTATCTGTCTATCTATCTATCTGTCTATCTATCTATCTGTCTATCTGTCTATCTATCTATCTATCTAATCTATCTATCTATCTAATCTAATCTATCTAATCTATCTATCTATCTATCTATCTATCTATCTAATCTATCTATCTGTCTATCTATCTATCTATCTAATCTATCTATCTGTCTATCTATCTATCTATCTATCTATCTGTCTATCTATCTATCTATCTATCTATCTATCTATCTAATCTATCTATCTGTCTATCTATCTATCTGTCTATCTATCTATCTATCTATCTATCTATCTGTCTATCTATCTATCTAATCTATCTATCTATCTGTCTATCTATCTATCTATCTATCTAATCTATCTATCTATCTATCTAATCTATCTATCTATCTATCTATCTATCTATCTATCTATCTATCTATCTGTCTATCTGTCTATCTATCTATCTATCTAATCTATCTATCTATCTATCTATCTGTTTGTTTGTTTGTTTTTACCAGTCACATACAATTCATTTGAACAGTGTTGTGTTTTAAAACTATGTTTGTTTGCTTGTTTCTTTCTTTCTTTCTTTTAAACAGTTTACAGTTGTTCTACGGTTTTAAAGTGAAAACACACGCATGAACTAAGGAGCTTTTTTCAGTCTTCAAACATTACAGTTTATAAATAAATAAATAATACATACATTAAAAAAGAAAAAGAAAAAACTAACATTGGCCTGATGTTTACTTTTAGTTTAAAATCATGTACAATTTTAGTTTTTTAGTACTTGAGTACCTTTTTCACTTAAGTATAATTTGTATAAGAATATTCCACGTTTAACTGAATGTACAGAATCTTTGCTCTGTACTCTTTCCGTCCCGGTGTTTATACCCTGCACGTGACAGAGAGATGGAGATTGATGTTGTCTTCCTCTGCCCAGCGTGTGCCACGCGTAACGCTCGGATGGTGCGTCTCCTGGTGAGAAACGGAGCAGATGTCAATCAGAAATGTTTGGATGGATGGACGGCTCTGCACGAGGCAGTGTCGCAGAACCACGTGGAGATCTGTGAGGTTTTAGTGGAGCACGGAGCTGAGATCAGCTCTCGCAACATCTACGGAGTCACGCCGCTGTTCCTCGCTGCGCAGTGCGGATGCCTGGAGCCGCTCAGGTTTCTCATCCGAAAGGGTTGGTACACTGTTATTCCCTTACAGTCAGGTGTATTTACTGTACACCACAGCGCCGGTGAATTCTGATTGGTCAGAACGTGTCGATTAGTTTTCTCACTCTAATACGTTATGGTTTTTTTAACAGCTCTTTCTCAGGGTCTTGTCCGGTGGAAAAGAATCCATTTCAGCGTGGTCGCAGAACCTCGGCTTCATCGCACCATGCTGTCGCTGATTATTTTACTATAACAGCACCGCACGTGTTATGTTGTGTACTTGTACAGGTGCTGATGTCAACAGCGAGGCGAAAGACGGAGCCACGCCGTTGTACGAGGCCTGCAGGAACGATCACTCAGACGTCGTCGGGTTTCTCCTGTCTCACAGCGTCGATGCTAACAGACCCGGAAAGGACGGACTTTTACCTCTTCACATTGCAGCGAAACACGGGAACGACGGGTATAACGTAAACACAAACATGTCGAGACTTTAGCAGAGGAACTGCATGTAAAGGTCCGGACCCTGGTTCTGACTGCTGAATGTGATTCTCGGGTGTACTGCATACTTCTAGGTTTTTAATATAATAATATATAACCTAGTTTTAGAGGAAACACTAACACCATTGCAGGTTGTTTTTCTCGGCTATCTCCATGGAAAAGGAAAGGGGTGTTATTGTGAATGTATCTGTATAAAACGATTTCCTCCTTAAGGATTGATCGAGCTTTCTGAAGGAGATAAACCCTTCGTTACAGCATTCTACGTAGAACCATTAAGGCGGCTAGATCAAACATTTTTCACGTTATCATTGCCCACATGGCAGCATGATACTAAATACCCAGAACATTACACTCCATTCAACAACAACAACAACAACAACAACATTAAAGCTAAATAACTGAAATCGCTGAACATTCCTGAACAATATTTCACTTCAGCTGTGAGGAGGAGATTAGAGCAGGTGAAGGTGAAGCAGATTATCAGTGAAAAAGCTACAAAACTGCAAAAAAAAAAAAAAATTATATATATATATATATATATATATATATATATATATATATATATATATATATATATATATATATTAGTAAGTGATATTACAGTAGCATAGTATCTAAATAGCTATATATAGTATTTAGTACTATAACTAGTACTTATTAATTATATTACAGTATATTAATAATTATATTTTAGAAAGTACATACTTTATTTATAATATTTCTGATTGTAAATCACAGAAGATTATTAAGCATGTTTTTGACTAATTTTTACTCATTTCACCTTTACTGTTTAAAAAAAATATATATTAGCAGAGCATTTTGCTGCTTTCTTGTAAATTTTTTTTTTTTTAAATGATCTGAAAATAGAAATAGACTACTGAATTTATTTAAAAATGTGTAGAAATAAAATAGTTCAGATTTAATAATCAAATTTATTTATTTATTGTAATCTTATAGTCAATAAATTTGACTTAAGATGCCTTTTTTTTTGCAGTGTCAGAGTTGTTTCTTCGCTATTTTAACCACTGTAAATGATGTAAAGAGTGTTTACAGTCTCTCTGCTGTAATCTGGACAGATCGCTGTAGTGGTAGTAAGAGCTGTGTTTTAGAAAGTCGCGAGGTGAAGTGAATAATCCAGTGTGTGGAATTCCTCTGTATATTTACTGAAGTTCTGTAAACTTCTACATTCAGGATCGTCTCCAAACTGATCCCGATCACGAGCATGACCGAAATCCAGCGCAGCGGCATCAGTCCTGTGCATCTCTCGGCCGAGAGCAATGAAGACCAAGCCCTGGAGATCCTGATCCACGCTGGCTTTGATGTCAACTTCCTGCTGGCTCCAGAACGCTCCTGTATGTATGAAGACCGTCGCGTGTCACCTCTGTACTTTGCTGTAGATAACAGGAACCTGGAGGCTGCCAGCATGCTTCTCGACGCCGGCGCTGATCCAAACCTGGACCCGTTCAACGTCCTGCTGCTGGCCGTGAGGCACGGTCACGTACACATGGCCACCTTACTCCTGGAGCATGGAGCTAACGTTAACGCTTCCCTTCCTACACAGCCCAGCACGTTCCCTGCCTGCGTCATGCTCGGCGTGAGGAACATCGCCATGATGAAATGCCTGATGGACCACGGCTGTGATGCCGTAGCGTGTTTTCGGTGTGAATATGGAGCCGAGGATCATCCGACGTACACCAGGAGCGAGCTGGAGACACGTCCGTGTTTGCAGGTATTAGTTACACTGCGAGATCATTAAACCTTCAATCGATTTTTTGTTTTGTTTTCAAGATCTTCTCCTCTTTATCTTCTCCACACACAGTTCTGTGAGATGATCTCAGCTCGGTCGGTGTGTCACTGCACAGGACCAGTCGTTAACCTGCTCCTGGATTACGTCATTCATGTAAAACTCTGTTCCAGACTCAAGAAACTGCTGGAAAGTGATGATTCCTGGATGCATGTCAAAGACAAAACAAGTGCGTATGTTCAAATGAACCAGCAACTGGGTGCAACACTTACGATAAGATAAGATAAGATCAACTTTACTGAGCCCACACTGGGGAAATTCCCTTGTTACAGCAGCTCAGTTACATAAAAAACAGATAGGAAAGAATACACATTAAATAGGAATAGACTGAAATAAAGTGTCTAAAAATATATGTATGTACAGATGAATACCAATTTGAATACGATGAGTAACACCTTGTTTATATACATGAGTGGATAACTGGATTATTGCGCGGTTAACAATAGAAGTGTGAGCAACAAATAATAATAATGTGTGGGTTGATGATGCAAAAAAAACAGCTAGCAGTGCTACATTATGGTGTTGTTGTATTAAAGAGTCTGACTGCTGTTTGGATGAAGGACCTGCGGTGGCGCTCTTTCTTACCCTGAGGGTGCAGCAGTCTGCTGCTGAAGGAGCTGCTCAGGGACCCCAGTATCTCATACAGGGGGTGAGAGGAATTGCTCATGATAGTCGCCATCTTAGCTAACATCCTCCTCTCCCCCACCACCTCTGTGCTGTCCAGAGGGTAGACCAGGACAGAGCTAGCCCTCTTAACCAGTTTGTTGAGACGTTTCCTGTCCCTCTCTGTGCTCCCGACTCCCCAGGAAACTACTGCATAGAAGATAGCAGATGCTACCACAGTATCATAGAAAGATTTAAGCAGGGTCCTGCACACACCAAAAGACCTCAGTCTCCTCAGCAGGTGGAGACGACTTTGGCCCTTTTTATTCAGGACATCTGTGTTTGTGGACCAGTCGAGTTTATTGTTGAGGTGAACACCCAGGAATTTATACGTCTCCACCCTCTCGATGTCAACACCCTGGATGCTCACCGACGTAGACCGGGGTGGCCTCCTGCGGAGGTCGACTACCATCTCCTTTGTCTTGCTGGCGTTGAGGCAGATGTGATTTAATTCACACCAGTTGACAAAGTCAGTGATGACCTCCCAGAATTCCTGATCGTTCTCCTCTGATACTCGTCCAATAATGACCGTATCATTAGGGTTAGCCCTAACCCTAACCCTAGCATCGTTAACGAGTTAATTCTGTACATTAACACACTCGAATAAACAGTAGAAAATAAGTGAGTATTAAATCCCTGGAAGGAGCGTCTTCATGTAGCCAAAATATATTCTTCTCTTCTGAAGCATCGTGGTTAGGTCAGAATGCTAACATATCAGTTATGAACCGATGTGAAGATGTTACTGGAGTCTGAATAGCATCTTCATTTAACCCTCAGTGAAGTGTTTAAATGCAAGCTGACTGTGTGTGGTGCTAGCATTAGAGTTATAGAACATGTTTTGTGCTTCAGTTTAATTTAATGAAAAATGATTCCTAGTAAAAAATCATTCCTACTACCAGCCAGACCATGTCCAAGCTTCATACACGTGGTTCGGCAGGTGAGATTCAGAAACGAGTGCTGTATGAACCAACATGAGCGTGTTTTCACGTGTGAGAAACGTAAACGTAGTGTTTTCTTTGGGAAACCTGGTGACCGTTAAACCTGCTATTGAAAATAATGCGGGAGATAGTGATTTGTCCATTTTTCTATAAAATCCTGGTACAGATTCATTGTCCTAGTTTGCGTCGTCAGTTTCAAGTAAACTAATAAAATGGCGACACCATGTTCTCTAACATTTAAATGTGTATATCCATTTCCACAGATTATAAATTGTTCCCCATCAAACCACCAGAGGGCGACATCCCTCATAGTCTAAATGTCTTCTTTGGTTGTTCTTTGGCTCTTTGGTTGTTCCACTGATTTCCTGTCTGGTTATCTTCTGGGGGGTTTTCCGTGATTAGTGCCCTTTATAAG
>NC_071279.1:19020077-19080077 GCF_023375685.1 Ictalurus furcatus
CATATTACATCCGCCATGTCGGCACTGTCATGTGACCTTCGACGTCATCATAAACACAAAAATCTTATAGGGACCACCAGATTAAAGCAACCACACTAACAAAATCCACATCAGGAAAGTTAACTGAATTAGTGATGTAATGTGGGCGGGGTTAACAGGCTGAGGTAAATGCATTACCGTTAGCTTGGCCAGCTGAGGCATGATGGAGATCACAAAAATATCACAAAAACATATTTCAAAAGCTGTGAGAACTGTTTTCTTGTTTAAACCTTCAACAAGTTAACAATTTATTCGGGTATTGTTCAACCAGTCCAGTTTAACCAAGGTTTAATATTTAAAAAGAGCCGACGCGTTGTCTTCCGCCATTTTTTTTTTCTGAACTAGTCCGCACCAGTCCCGTTGCATTATGGGACTTTTGACTTGCGTAGTGTCCACCGGTTGCATACTGCAAAATCTCGCCAGAAGCAGTACACCATCTGGGTATTTCTCGCCTACTGAGAATTTGGACATGCTACCCCTCTGGTGTACTGCTTTTTGCCTACCGTGTAGTAGGGCAGTATGCCAATTCGGATGCAGCCCTGGTCTTTGTATGTTTCAGCTTTGGTTGTTGTTGTGCGTATGTGTTGTCGTGTTGTCCACAGCCTTACTCTTAGTCTGCCTGTTTTGTTTTTGGTCCTGTGTTTATGTTTATGGTTCTTGGTTCACGGCTTTAGTTGTTTTCACTTTTCTTAGTAAATCTGCACATGCATCCATTTGTATTTTATTGTATTTTACATGATAAAATGGACGTAACAGAATTTTTTGCCACCCAAGAAGCCATTCTGGAAAGACAGCACCAGAAAATGGAACAAGAGGTGAAAGGATCATGGGTCCCCACCCTCCCTTCCCTACTGCTGATTTCTCTCAGCCTGTCGGTTCAATGGAGGACTCTGCTCAGCCACCCTGCTTGACTGAGGATGCCACTCAGCCTCTCTGTTCAGCTGAGGACGTTGCTCCACCTCCCCGTTCGGCTGAGAGTGCCACTTTACCTCCACACTCCACCCCGGACGTCACTACGCCAGGCTTCACTTCGAACGTCGCGTCATCTTCTCGCTCCATGGAGGACGCCGCTCTTCCCCCCAGCTCCACGGAGGATGTCGCGCTGCCTCCTTGACCAGTTGAGGATGTCACTGTGCAGCCCTGCTCAGTTAGGGAGGTCGCTTTGCAGCTATGCTCCACTGAGTGTGGGTTCCAATCACTTTGCATCGCAGAGGACATCATTACAGATCCTGGCCTCGCCAAGGGCGTTACTCCATCTCCCTGCTCCTCCTTGGAATTGACTATGCCTGGCTCCACGTTGAATGTCGCTCTGCCTCCCTGCTCCATTGAGGATGTCGTTCTGCCTCCCTGCTCCACTGAAGACATCGCTCGTCCCTCTGTCTCCTTGCTGTGTGGAGGATATCGCTCCCCCTTCTTGCTTTATGGAGAATGTTGTTCCCCCCTCTGGCTCCATGGAGGACGTCGCTCCCCCTCTGGCTCCTTAGAGATCGTTGCTCCCCCTATGACTCTGTGGAGCACGTTGCTCCCCCCTCTGGCTCCCTGGAGATCATCACTCCCCCTATGTTATGGAGGTCATCTCTTTCCCCTCTGGCTCCATGGAGGATGTCGCTACCCCCTCTGGCTCCGTGGAGATCGTCAGTCACCCTATGGCTCCATGGAGGACATCGCTTTCCCCTTTGTCTTCGCAGATGTCACTCCCCCTCTGGCTCCGCCTCGAACTTTGCTCCCCCACTGGCTTTGTGGTGGCGGTCGTTTCACACTCATGCTCTGCCTTGAACCTCACGCCACCTCTCAGACATACAGAAGATATTGCTCCGCCTCATATCCTGAGAGAGGATGTTGTGTCTCCTGCAGTCTCTGCGAGGGGTAGCACTCCTGGTAACCCTGATCAGCTTAGAGACATCACCTCGGGCTGTCCAGGACCCCCCATTGAACTTGTTTTCAGGCAATGGGAGCCGCACCTTAAAGGGTCTGTCAGGTTAACGCTGAGTGGCACTGAACTACATTACCCATATGCCCCTGCATGTCACATGATCTTGACACATGAGTACTCACACCTGTTTTGTATTACCTCTATCTGCTACCCTATTCAGGCTCTGGTCGTTGTTGTGCATACGTGTTGTCCACATCCTTACTTCTAGCCTTCCTGTTTTGCTTTTGATCCTGTAAATGTATTTAAATTCAGATGAAAGACCTTTTTTATTCATAGTTCCTGTATTCATTAATCTTTTATTAGGAGTTTTTTTTCCTGTTAATGTATTTTATATAGTGTATAGTGTGCATATATATATATATATATATATATATATATATATATATATATATATATATATATATACTTAAAGATATTGTTTATTGTTATATTCCTTGTTTAATTTTTTAAACTTGTTTAATTGTATAATTGTTCCTTGTTTAATTTTTTTAAGATTTCAGACTCAAAAAAGAACAGTAATATTTTAAAAAATGATTATTTTTAAAATACTCTTACTAATTAATTTGTTTTGTGCTGGGGCTCAGACTTTTGCACTTTAACTGTATTCGTGTGAAATAAAGTGCTGTGTTTTTCAGGATCTCGCCTTCCCAGGAAGATGATGGCGGCTGCGCAGGTGTCGGCCCTGAGCCTGACAACATCCTCTGTGGACACAGAGGACTATAGCATTTATGCTAACATGTCTGAGGACCAGCTCCTGCAGATAGCTATCGAGCGAAGTATAGCTGATGCTAATGCTCAACAAAACTATTCTCGCAGACCACGACTGATGCCACAGTGTTCACATCTTCCACGGTCTCAGAGCATCCCTCCTCCTGCAAACCCACCATCTAATGCATCTGCTAACCCAGCGGCTAATCCACCAGCTAACCCACCACTCAGGCTGTCAGCTAGGTTAATCCTCATAACACACTGTTAGCGCTTTTCCACCAAATAATGTGGTATGGAAAATATAATGATCATAGTATGGTCATGATAATAATGCTTGCTGAAGTTTATTTCTCTTTGCTAATATTGTTTTAAGAGGCAACATTCCTTTTTTACCCACAGTAATGTTTCAGTGTCTTTAGAATACCAGATGCTTCCTATTCACTATACATGCTCACTACATAGGGTAGTGCACCCTACCTAGTGCACCACTTTGCACAATTGAACACCACTTCAGATTCATCCACAGAAAAAGAACAACACTGACCAAGTTTACATTGTAACTTCCCTCTATTTCCATGAAGGGTAAAATATTGGCACCCTTGGCTTTATTTGAGTCTTGTCTTTAATTTTTTTTCCCTCTGTACAAGAGGCAAGCAACAGTAGGACATACATTGAGTTGCCTGGTTTCATTTTAATTACTAATCATGTCCATCACTAATCCACACTCCCACAACCTCTAGAGAAACTTCTACTGTCCTGGGTAGAGTTATGTCATGAAAAAATCATATACATGTACTTGATTACTCAATAGATGGAGATACAGATAATCAAGGTATGGATAATCCCTGATTCTGACTTCTTAGCATGCTGTCAGGAAGGTGGAAAAGCGTTATTTTGAATATGTAATATTGTTGAAGTGTTTTTTACAGCCCATTCTCACGATATATCATTATCATCCTTACAATGCTCAAGTATCAGCCAAGGTGCTCCATACCAGGACAACCATGAAATGATTGCATGGAAAAGATACAGTGAATGTCTACGGGTTACTATCGAATCGGTCAAGTGAGTGTTTTTGAAATGCAAAACCAAAATTATCACAAATGTGGCTAAAATTAATGTGTTGATTGGTGCAAATTGGGCTTTTTATTTCCAGAGATTTAGACCCTTTTCTAGCAGCGATTTGGAAAGGTGATGCTAAGACTCTAAGTGTGCTAATAAAAACCAAATCCAGAAACCTTTTGGAAGCTAATCAGGAGGGTTGGCTCCCCCTGCACGATTCT
Source organism: Ictalurus furcatus (assembly GCF_023375685.1). Taxonomy (NCBI): domain Eukaryota; kingdom Metazoa; phylum Chordata; class Actinopteri; order Siluriformes; family Ictaluridae; genus Ictalurus; species Ictalurus furcatus. The sequence continues at coordinate 19,024,041 of NC_071279.1, forward strand.
GCTTACTACGGCCATGTTGACTGTCTAAAGATTTTGCTAAGTGGTAAGAAGTCATTTATAGACCATGCCATACCTACTGTACAGTCTTGTGTTTCCTGTGTGGATGTCTATCTGCGACAGTATTTATTTGTGTGATGCTTTTAGCCGAACCAGAGACGATTAACAGATGCACCCCAAAGAACCAAACTCCACTTCTACTGGCCACGAGTCGGCGACATTCAGCCTGTGTCTGTTATCTGTTGGAGAAGGGTGCTGATCCCAACCTGGCAAACAACCAGAGGGAGACTCCACTGTACAAAGGCAAATACGTTTTAATATGAATAAAAGCATGATAGCAATAAAACTAGGCATACATATGAGCAAAGTATGCTGTGAATTTTTTGTGTAACATTTTGATCTTTTGTTTAAAAAAAAAGCACAAAAATATTCTGCTCTCATGGATATCAAACAATTTCAAACCCAACACAGGTTTATCAAAAAAAAAAAAAAAAAAAATCAGAGACAGAGGCAGTCAGGTTTTCATTTAATATCTGTTGATATGTGATCGAGTCCATGATGCCATGTATCCTAACAAAATGTCCAGGTCCTCTGGCAGAAAAACAGCCCCAAAACATTAAAGATCCACCTCCATATTTAACCGTGGGCATGAGGTACTTTTCCATATGGCTACCTCTCTGTGTGCTCCAAAACCACCTCTGGTGTTTATTACCAAAAAGCTCTATTTTGGTTTCATCTGACCATAGAACCCGATCCCATTTGAAGTTCCAGTAGTGTCTGCAAACTGAAGACGCTCGAGTCTGTTTTTGGATGAGAGTAGAGGCTTTTTTCTTGAACCCCTTCCAAACAACTTTGGTGATGTAGGTCACTTCGGATTGTAGTTTTGGAGACTTTCTGACCCCAAGACACAACTACCTTCTGTAGTTCTCCCGCTGTGATCCTTGGAGATTTTTTGTCCACTCGAACCGTCCTCTTCACAGTGCGTTGAGACGATATAGACACGCGTCCAATTCCAGGTCGATTCATAACATTTCCCATTATGTGAAGCTCAACAACCTTTTGCCGCACATCACAGCTATATTCCTTAACTTACCCATTGTTATGAATGAATAAGATAATTTATGTTACCTCATATTTATACCCCTGTGAAACAGGAAGTCATGGTTGAACAATTTCCTGTTCCTAGTCACCCATGTGTACAAAAACATTTTTAAATATCATTGGGAATATACTTCACATATATTTTTCACATATGATTTCATAGGGGTGCCAATACGTGTCCCACACATATATGTAAGAAAGTTGTTGTTTTTTGGGTTTTTTTTTTTATAAACCTGTGTTGGATTTGCAATTGTTTGATATCCATGCGTATTTTTGTGAATTCTTTTAACAAAATATCAAAAGCTTAAACAATAAAGACAATTTTTCACAGCCTTCTTTGCTCATGTTTTCCAAAGGTGCCAATATCAGTGGAGGGCACTGTATGTATGTGTGTATAAATATATATATATATATATATATATATATATATATATATATATATATATATATATAGACAGACACACACATATTAAACATTGTAAGCCTGGTTTAAAGTGTGTATCAAAGCAATTACAGGAATTAAGACTTCTGTTGGGTAAATAAACTTCTGTATATGTAACATTATTGTTTTTTACAGCTTGTGAAAAGGGAGCTGAAGAAGTTGTTGGCCTTCTATTAAGGCATGGAGCACTGGCAACCAAGTCAACTCTGCAAGGTGTAACCCCACTGCATGAAGCAGTGGCATGCAAAAATGTGGAGATATGCAAGATGCTACTGCAAGCAAAGGCAAAACTGATGGCTAAAAACATTTATGGCATAGATCCGCTATTTACAGCAGCTCAGTGTGGTTTTGCAGAAGTTCTTAGCTTCCTGCTCATGAAAGGTAGGCATCAAATTAAAAAAGCTCTCTTAAACTGTGACTAAGTTATGGTCATTTGTTACAATCAAAACTAACACTACGTATCCAATTGCAAGGTTGTCAACCACGTCAATCTGACGAAGGTTTTATCCAGGAAAAACTTTATACACATTAAACATTACAGAAGTGGTATTTGGTAACAAAATTTGCAAGCGGACACATACTGTTAGAGTTGGCCCATGCTAGTTTCATTGTATTTATTAGGTAAATTTTCCTCTAGGTGCGGACGTCAACACTCGGGCTAACGATGGTGCCTCAGCCTTGTTTGAAGCCTCTAAAAATGGTCACAGTGCAGTCGTGGAGATTCTCTTGTCCAGAAAGGCAGATGCTAACAAATCTAACAAAGCTGGACTATTTCCTATTCATGTTGCTGCTAAAAATGGACATGATGGGTTAGTGAAACAAGGTTTATCCTTTTATACATTGGTATTGAATGATCAGGCAAAAGCTTAACTGCATCATTTGTTTTCTTCCTCAGAATTATTGCGATGCTAATACCAAGAACTAGCAGGGACAAAATAAAGCACTGTGGCATCAATCCTCTTCATATGGCCGCAGAGTGCAACAGAGACAATGTTCTTGAGATGCTGATAGATGCCGGTTTTAATGTCAACTCCATGATGTCAGAGGATTGGTCCAAAATGTATGAGGATCATCGCAGCACCGCGCTCTACTTTGCCGTGTCCAACAGTAATGTATATGCAGCCACAATGCTCCTGGAGGCTGGAGCCAACACAAACCTGGACACCTTCAATCCTCTACTTGTTGCTCTGAGGAAGAACTGCATGGAAATGGTTAAGCTTCTGGTCAACTATGGTGCGAATATTAACTCCATTCTCCAAACTCACCCCACTGACTTCCCAGCTGCTTTGATTTTTTGCTTGAATTACTTGCCAATGTTTAAGTACCTCATGGATAATGGATGTGATGCCCTATCGTGTTTTAAGTGCAACTATGGCAGCCATCCTCACCCACCCATAAAATCCAGCAGAGACGGAAGAGACAGGCTATATTACATCAGCGAAGAAAATTCAGAAAGCGTACAGGTAAATTTTAGGAAAAAATGTTGGGGAACCCCAAGGGTACATCCTTGGTATTTTAAATTGGTATCTTTTACCTGAATGTTGGATACATTTGAGACTAACTTTAAGGTACAGTAGTGTTCCTCAATATCTATTCATCTACATTACATTGGTTGTAAAGTTCACTACATTATCATTCCCAGGTAAAACATAAACAACTTAAGGTCCAAAGGATGTACCCAAACTGTTTTATTCTTCAGTAATTTCCAGAGGAATTTACACTCTTCCTTTGTGTATCTAGACCTTTGCCACAGTGAATTGGCTTCTGTACTTCAGTGAGGGATGTCACTAGGATCTTAATGCGTAATGCTCCCAGTAGGAACACAATTAGTGAAAAGGTCTGAGGAGAAAGGTCAGACAAAGACTGATCCTAATGACCCCCATGAATGGTACAAAAGAATGTACCCTGCTTTGATTTGGGTTACCCATTTCTTGAGCCAGGCCTGGGGGTGGTGTCCACAGGGCAAGCATCTGGTGACCAGGCCACCCACACAACCTGGTTAGTCTCAGCTTTGTGGCCTCACCCCCTGCATGAATGGTGGGGGTCAGGTGCAATGCCAGCAGGGCCGTTTCTAGGCATAGGCGCACTAGGTGGTCACCTAGGGCGCCACCAGTCAGGCCCCCCTGTGACTCACCCACCCACCCACAAGAAACAGAGTCCAAGGGCATAACCTGGAGTGGGCATTCGGGTATGTAGTCTTGGAGATGTTTTCTTTAGCCCTGAATAGTTCTCCACTTGGAGCAGTTTGTCACTACGTAACTGAACATCAGTAAAAGAAGAAGGCGGTGTTGTAATTTTGTATCTTCAGTGAAAGGAGTCAAGCTCAATCAGGTGGAAATACTTGTGTTTTATTGGCTGACAGTCTCAATTCTGCCAAACGCTAACTCACAGTCAGTTAGTGTGAGGGGGGAAATGGATATACATAATGTATTATTATTATTATTATTATTATTATTATTATTATTATTATTAACCAGTAAAGGGTTGAAACTGAAACACTAACATTCTCTCATGCTGAGCAGGAAAACAAGGTGTGCAAATGTCTGAGTTCCAGTTTATGTGAACATGATATGTGTAGCGCATTAGGACAGATAACGTACTCTGCATGGCACTGTAGCAGCTAAACCCATTCAGTGATAGCTCAGTTGTGCCTCTGCTTGGCTAGCGAAACCAAACTAGCCTAGTCTTGTGTTAGATAGCTAAAAAGTTTTATATTTTATCAGTTTAGATTTTATCGAACTGGAGAATTGACCATTGTTTTTCTCATATTTAACGACCTGTACCATTGAGGTGGGAATTGTGGTTCATATCAAGTCGATCCATCAGTAAGGTTTTTACAACCAGATTCTGAAAGTGTACACAGTCACTTTGAGTAGTCAGCTGTTTTCAACTCTCATTCATAAAATTGTCATTGTATTATGGGTTTTGAGGATTTTCCATCATGTTATAATGGAAATAGGTATCAGTATCTGATATGATGCTGGGTTGAGACAAGCGAGTGGCTGGATTATTCATGTGTAGATTATATGGTCAATCAAATTTAAAACCTTCCTTCTCCAGTTTTCATATTTTGTAAGCAATTAACCCTCACATGCAAGAAAAAAAATGCATGGAGACAGTCTATTTAGACATACATGCAATAGGAATCTTGCCTAGGGTGCCAAAATGGCCAGAAATGGCCTTGAATGCGAGCCAGGCAGCAGGTATGTAATGGACAGTCTTAGACAACCTAGGCCCTTGCAATGAAAATTTACTTCCCCAGGCAAAGATACAACAATACATGCCAAGGCCATACCCTTGAGGTACCCCAGTAACCAGCAATGGTACAATTTGGAATTTCTTGAAACAAGCAAGACCCACTTAAATCTAGTTAACATGTACTAAAATCAAGCAAAATAAACTGCCAGTGAGGTAAATAGACTTGTTAAGAATTCTTGAAAATAGCATAAATATCTAGTTACTAAAAATGCTATGGGCTCTTAAAACTAGACAAAAATGGCAAAATTGAAGCAAGTTGTGCTTATTACAAGCAAGTAACTCAGTTATTCAAGATAGACTTACTGAAAATAAATGTTTTGGCCTCTTGATTGAGCTGACTTTAAGAATTTATCCCTTAATCTAAAATTAATAATGAAAAATAAAAAGCTTACAACAAGACAATTTCTTTGAACAGCATAATAAAAATAAGTGACTTTCTTAAATTTAGGCACCAGAAGCATTGTTATTTTTAGCATTTTTATTGAAACAGGGAAAAACTCTAACACACCTTTTTACACAAAAGCATCGTCTTAAACAAAATCTAAGACAATTTTTTACAGAAACAAGGCTTTTTTTACTTTCTTGAAATTATTTTTTGCAGTTTGTCTGTTGCTTTATTGTTTAAACATGTGACTCCAACAGTTCTGTGAGGTGATCTCCAGGCCATCAGTCTCCAGTTGGGCTGGACCCATCATTGACATACTTCTAGACTACGTGGGTCATGTGAACCTCTGTTCCAGACTTATTGAACATCTGGACAGTTACAGTGAATGGGCTCAAATCAAAGACAAAGCAAGTATGTAAAATTTCACTTAATTTTAACTTCATAGACCCCTGAAATATACTTTCTGGTTTTTGGTAACCATCCCAGTCCATCACAGGGTACCATGCACACACATTCACACCTATTTGCATGTTTTTGGGATGTAGGAGCAAACCAGAGAACCGGGAAGAAACCAAACATGGGAGAACATACACAGAACTCCACACGTACCTGGTTAACACTTAGCAGGCATTGTTTGTGAATAACGGAATGTAAAGCATTAGAACTTTGATTGTCTGTGCAGCACCTCCTCGTCCATTGATGCAGCTCTGCAGAGTAAAGATTCGTCAGCAGCTGGGAATCCAGAGACTAAGACAGATGAACAATCTTCCTTTGCCTGGGAGGCTTATCAAGTTCTTACGGCATGAGAGAGAATAATTTATTATTATCCTGTAAAAGGTTGGATTTTAAATGTGAAAGATAGCCTTCTGGATAGGTGATGCCATGGCTTTGCAAAAGATAATATAAAGAAATATCTAGAAAGCTCCTCAAAGCTATTAAAGATGTGTAAATTCCCATTTTAAGTTTACGCTAAGTTGTGAGTTTGATTTTATTACTGATTTTATTTATTTTTTTCTGTGTGTGTAGTCAAACCAGCTGTTGTTTTAGGTAACTGACTTATATGTTTACATTAAACATTTTTACTGATAGGGTTTAAATCTCTTTACATTTTATTCAATCAAATTCTGATTCAATTTTTTTTAAAAATGCACAGCAAACAGTTTGTTGTAAGTTGGTTTTGTCACGTATGAGGGTCTGGGTGAAGCTGGGTGAAGCTGGGTGATTGTGAGCAGGGAAGTGAGAGATTGTACTGGGTATTGTAGTCTGTGGCGGCCATATTTGTAGACTGCTGTGCTTTCTGGATTGTTGAGTCTGTGAGAGGTTGTGATCTGACGGAGCCCTTAAAGGGCTCACTCTGGGAGCCTTACCCTTACTAGGTCTACCCCCCTGGTTGAGGACCAGGGAAGTGTGGGTGGTTGGTGTGAAATTCTTGATGGAGGTTCGGCTCTAGGATATCTTGTGCAGTTACCCAGCATTGTTCCTCTGGACCATAACCCTTCCATTCTATGAGATATTCCAGTCAGCTGTTTCTGTGATGTGAATTTAAGGCTTTCACCAGATAGGTTGGCTGGCCTTCGATGTTGAGGGGAGCCGGAGGGGTTGTGGCTGGCAAATCGAAAGCTCAAGGCCCTTGTATAGCTGGCTTTAGGCATGACACATGGAAGGATGGAGAGATACGCCAGTGTTATGGTAAGTCTAACCTGTACATGACGCCATTGATTCATCTTCTGATTTGCCAATACATTTGTGGTTGAGTTGTCTGCATTGATGTGGGTGGCATAGGTCGTGTGTGGGGAGCCATACTTAGTCCCCAGTTTGGTAATCGGGGTTGGGTCCTCTGTGTTTGTCAGCTTGTTCCTTATTATTCTGTGAGGTCTGCTCCAGTCGTTGATGGGTGTTTTCCTCAAACGTGCCCACTCCTTTGAAACCGTTCATCAACTGCCAGTGAATCTGTTGGGTTGGAGTTCCAAGTAAATAATTGGGGTTGGTAGCCTAGGATGCACTGGAAAGGAATGAGTTGGGTGGCAGAATAACTTAAAGAATTTTGGGTGTATTTCGCCCATGGTAAGAACAGTTCTCTGGGTTGTTAGCACAAAATGTCCGCAAGAACCGGCCTACGTCTTGGTTGACTCATTCTATTTGACTCATTTTGACTCATTCTATTGACTCATTCTATGACAGTCCATTGGCTTGAGGATGGTAACCTGAAGTTAGACTCTCACCCCCAATTTCTCCATAAGAAGAGGAAGGGTGGGGATCTGACAGTTGAAACATTGCTTGCCTATGAACAGAAAGCTTATCATGCCCAAACAAAAACAACAGGGACAGAAACGTCTGAGTAATTAGATAAGAAGATGTAGTCGTTGGGGAAGCAGGGTGATAAAAGCACTCGTACGCAAGACGCATATAGGTGAGGGAAACAACACCATATATGTGCATTCCTTCTTCTACACAGGCTATCATGGGGAACAAAGAAAGAGAGAAGAGAAAGAGCATGCTGAAGTTACGTGAAACTTCTCTTTGCCTTCTTAGGTCTCAACAGGACCCGCAACAGCCCTGCTGGCTGCACCTGCAACAAGTCATCTGTTTCCTTAAACAACAGTCACCTCTATGGTCACGCATTTACAAAGGGTCGTGACAACACAAAGTGTATAGCAGAGTCTTGGGAAGGCATGTCCTGTTCGGCTACTAATACATAACTGTGTATCGAGAAGTGGACAATGCATCAGAAGAGGGACATAAGGCACTGTATAAAACAAGGCAGAAACAGTCAAGACTGAATGTAGGAGCCAATAACCCATCTGCGGCAGAGCGACAATAACCAGGAAAACAATGAGTCATCAGCAGGCGGTGGAACAATTATGGCTTCCCCCGTGTTTAATATCAGCAACGCTTCGTGAATTGTCAGGGATATAGAAACAGCACGAGCTGTTGAGCATCTTACAAATGCCACCCTACTTTATTTTGCACTTCAACTTTGAAAAAGGGCATTTAGTTCATCATTAATCAGTGTGAGTGGTTCCTGTGTCATTGGTCAAGGATAGCAACATGTAAGTAAGTCCATTAATGTTATTCAAATCTACCGTGGAACCTCCCAAAAAAATACCATCCTACAGTGGCGCTTGGAGTCGTCCAAGGGTCAGCGAAGCTATATCCCTGGAAATGCTGAGGTGTGTTTCGTCTAAGTCTAATCAGTTCGGTCAATTAACTGGCCCCAGTATGGAAGGGATCAGATTTTTCCAATGGGGAGGAAACATGACCTGAAACAGAGGGCACCACAAAGGCAGGATAGCAACATCCGGTCCAATTCAAATGTCTAGGTATGAGGATGTAAGCACATTTACCACAGACCCAAAGAACTGTGTGGGTGGAAGCTAGGCCGCTAAAGGGACATCTACCTTTGGCTGGGGTAAAGCCATGCTAGGAAAAAAACTTGTCATTTATGCTACATGAGGCAGCATTCAAGTCTGCATACAAGGTGACATTGACGTAGACTTTACACAAGGAATGGCCTAACATCAGACTCAACATGCACAAATGTATGTGTCTCCAAACTTCTTTGGAACATTAAAAGTCTGGGAGGTATTCAGAATAACAGTAGGGTTAGGGGAACACTTTCACCAGGCAAACCCCTACATTTCTTATAGACATTATGTTCAGTTGAGCTGTTAAGACAGCATCCACGCATTGCGTTCAAGATTTCTACAGTGTCGGAGTCCATGGTATCATTGTAGCCTTTTAGGTTGTTGTGATAATATGCAGACATTTGCAAGAGCCAGACAATATCTACAGGAATCATGCAAGATCTTGGGATCTTGTTGGCCTTGGCAGTAGCACCATTATCTAAGGGGAAAAAAGAGGACCAATGGTGTGAGCCAAGGTGATGACTCAACCAACACGAGTCATAGTGTACATCAAAAGAGACTGAGCTATTTCTAAAGAGAATGAACATGCCAAATTACCACCTCACGTCTGTATTGGGATGAAAGCGCTGACACAGACCGTGACTGCACTAATTACAGAGACCAGAATTGGGATCCCTTCTAGATAGGCCATTACTAGAAGTCAGCTTCTTTGTCTCTCTGATAGGGTCACAGTGGCTACAATTAGGACTGTGCCCAAATACACGACAGAACCAGTGTCTTTGGCGGATTTGCATTTCAGGCATAGAGATTGCTAATTCAACAAGTTAAGCAATGCATATGCGTTTTCAGGTGCAGAGGTCAATTGATGACGAGTGCGGGTGTTAAACAGTTGTAGCAAAGGAGTAAAGCTTTGGCAGATTAGAAGGTATAGTTCATGTGTGTATCTCGAATACAAAACAATACTATATGTATATGTATTAAGGTGAGATGAGAAGAGGTCCCCTAAGGGCTACTTGATAGCAGTATTGTCTCTTGTCATGGATGGACAGAGCTTGATACGGCGGGCGTGGATCCACTGGGGTTGTGAATCCGTGAGGACCGCAGTATGGGTAACGCCACCACGCATGTAGGAGGGCTGAAGGCTGCTTCCCCAACCTTTCCTGGATTCAGACTTTTGACAAGAACTGCGCCACCTGGAAGTAAAAGGTGAGTAGGCTGTTGTGGGTAAAGGGAGAGAAGCAGAAACATCACCATGCATGCTAGTTCATTTTTCAATAAGAACCTGAGTAAAGTCGCCGACAATCACATCCAGATCTCCTGTAAAACAAACACCTTGTTTACCCTTTGTCCATGGATTGGGAAATGGTCTGCCCATAATGATCTCAAAAAGAGACAATTTTGTTTCCTGATTAGGTGTCATACGAATTTCGCATAGGACGGCGGGCAAAAGGTCAACCCATTTGCTGGGGGATTCTCTAGTAGCGCCTTAGTGAGGTGGTTCTTGATGGTACGATTCTTTCTTTCCATGATCCCTGCACTTTGGGGATGATATGGGATGTGGAAGTGCCGATCAATGTTCAGATGTTTGCAAAGTTTCTGTGTTACCTTAGAAACAAAGGCTGTTGCTTTATCGCTATCAATAACCTAAGGGATACCATAGTGTGGAATTAACCCTTGGGCTAGAATTTTAACAATAATGTTTGAATTTTCTTTTGAGCATGAGAAAGCTTCTACCCATTTGGAGAATTTGTCCATGATAACTAAAAGGTATATGAGACCTCTGACAGTTGACTTGTATGTGAAGTCAATTTGAAATGATGCCTGAAAGGGGCCACTAGGTGGTGTTAATGCATCATGCACATTTACTCTGGCACATGCCAGACATTCTCCTGTACAGGCTATCATGGGGAATAGAGAGAAAGAGAGAGAGAGGAGAACATGCCTAAGTTATGTGGAATGTATCAGTTTGTAACAAAAAAACAACAACAACAATGTCAGGAGGAGTTAGAGAATGAGAAAACGTGAAAAATAGAAACATTATGCTGGACCACGGGGCTGGCGAGCACCCTTTGGCAGCCCATTTAGCTACTTCATTAGCAAGTGAATTACCATGAGCCTTATCTGTGTTAGAGGAGTCATGGCCTTTAACCTTAATAGCAAGCCTGTCCGGTAAGAGCAAGGCTTCTAAAAGATCAGAAATGAGTGTGGCATGCGATATAGGTTTGCCTTCAGCAGCACGAAAACTTATATCTTCCCCAAATCATGTGACGGCAAAAACATAGCACGAGTCAGTGTAAATAGTAAGAGTCTTACCGTTAAAGAGATGACAAGTACAAGTGAGAGCAACAAGTTCCGTAGCCTGAGCAGAATGAAAGGAGATGGAGTGAGCCTCGCGAACAATATTTGGTAATGAACAGAGTAGCCACAGAAAAATGTGGAGTCGTTGGGTTTAGAACATGACCTATCAACATATACTTCCTTGGTTTTTGTGAGGTCCATTGATTTGCCCTTTTTCTTGGGAGGATATTCTGCATCTCATTGAGGTTTACTATCTTCCCATGCTCTTAATGCCTGCTTCATGTATACATAATCTCATCTAGGGTCCCCCCAAGTGTCTGGAGTGCATAATGCTGCCATTAATAAATGAGCCTCATCAAAAGTACTGTCTCAGGGATAATCGCGGAACCATGGTTGACCCTCTGTCCAACCTGCCAGATTATTCTCAAAATGTTGCACAAATACACCCTTCCCATGATCATACATCCATTGATTTAGCGTAATTTTGGTCTGAGCACTTCCAGTTATGTTACCCTGAGATGGTATCAGACAGTGTTAGGTCCGATTGTCCAATTAATAAAAGGTATCAGGTCTAACAATATGTTGAATTACATAGTAACAGAGTATCTATGATGCCTGTATTCACGGAATCACCGTGGACTTAAGTGACGTGACATTTTCAAACCACATTTCAAGAATACAAGGACATCTACACGGAGGCAGAAAATAAAAGATCACTTACCGTTTCCAGAAGTCCCACTTCTGACACCAGGAAACTGATAAGATTTCGTTAATACCAGCCTCAGAATTAAATTCTTGGGCCCACACTACTGTCATCCCCTCAATACCGAGCTCGGGAAGCAGTCACAAAGACACAGTGGGTGGGGATCTCACAGTTGGAACATTGCTTGCCTATGAACAGAAAGCTTACTATGTCCGAACAAGTACAAAAGGGACAGAAACTTCTGTGTAATCAGATAAAAAGATGTATCCCTTGGGGAAGGCAGGGGTGATAAAAGCACTCGGGTCATAGTGATTTGGAGAATCAGTCAATGACAACTAGGATAGTGGTGTTACCTTGTGATTGGAGCAGATTGCGGATGAAATCTATGGCTAGGTGAGACCATGGGTGCTGTGGATTGGGCAGAGGTTTGTTGAATACCAGGATGGCCAGTAGCTATTGCCATGTGGGCCCAAGAAATGAGCTGTGTATGTAAATGAGCAGGAACAAAGAGCTTGTTCCAATGGCAAATGGCTGGAATCTGATGTCTAGGGGTACGAGCTAGTACCTGGTCAAAATCTCAGCTTGTAGCTCCACCAAAACAGGAGGGAGGAAGGAAGGATATGTTCCTCCTTGGGGTCTTCCTCTTCAACAGCATGGAGCTTGACAATGCATCAGCTTTAATATTTTTTTAACCTGGGAAAAATGAAAGCGTAAAGTGGAAACGGGTGAACAAGACAAACCAGAGGGCTTGTCTTGGATTTAAGCCTTTAGTTGTTTTTAAGGTATTCCAGATTTTTGCTATCGGTGTAGATCACAAAAGGGTGTTCTGCTCCCTCTAGTCAGTGACACCATTCCTCCATTGCTAGTTTACCTGCCAGCAATACTCTGTCCTCCACGTCATAGTTTCTTTTGGGCATTGACAGCTTCTTAGAAAAGAATATGATTGGGTGGAGTATAAGTCTCTCTCTCCTGCACTGTGAGAGAATAGCTCCCACCCTGTCTCAGAAGCATCCACTTCCACGATGAAGCGCTAGGAAGAGGGGTCACCTGAGTATTTGTCCAACGTAGGCATCAGTGGGCACGCGATATGTGGCTATGTAGAAGTGGCAGCAGCCTGGGAAAGATGGTTGACCTGGGCCATGAGCTCAGCGAGCTGCCATTGGTGGTCACCCATAAGCTGCCCCTGAGCTTGGACAGTTCACTGCCAGTTTGGTTGTCCTGCTCCATCCATGTGGAGGCGAAGTATTCTGTCAAATATGTGAGTCAAGACGGATGCAGTAGCAGGTTAAACAGTGTTTATTAAATAATCCAGGCAGAAAATTCCAAGACGTGAATCAGAATCAATGAACAGGCAATGGTCAGGCGATGAACAACCAGGCTAAACTAGGCACAAAATAGTATCAAAGGGCAGAAGAAGTTGTCAAAATGGTGAAAGGCAATCTAATCAAGGCTTGGTAAAGACAGAAGGCAAGGTAACTGAACGTATACTTCACAAAGTTCTGGTGAATTAATGTCTCTATTTAAAGGGTGCATGTGAGAGTGTGTGTGATTGGATGCAGGTGTGCAGAAGTGTGAGAGTGTACTGGGTATTGAAGGTTTTGGGAAGTTGAATCCGTGAGAGGTTGTGATCTGACAGTTTAATTATGGGGCACCCGATCATTTCTTGAATTCTGGTTGGCTGAAATGGTGACTATACATTTGAATCTAAATTTGATGAACAGAATTTTAAGTGTTGTGAACAAAATTTGGATTGGTATTTTCAAAACATCAAATTAAGTTTTAATACAAATTCAATTTATAGAATATAAAGTCAACTTAATCCAACTTCAGAGCATAATATATTATGACAGTAAAGTGTAGCAATTAAGATTTATACTTATAGAAATTGTTTGAACCACAGTAACGTAATAACTATGGCTTGACAGCATTAATGTTGTACTCTGCTGGGTATTTAATTCCAGTACCAGCTAGCCAAAGTTAGCTTAATGAACAGAAGCCAGTTCCATATGATATGTTACTACAGCAGCCTCCACTAAAATTGGCACCATTGGTAAATATGAGCAAAGAAGGCTGTGAAAAATTGACATTATTGTTTAGCATTTTGATCTATTGTTAAAAAATTCACAAAAATACTCTGCTCTCATGGATATCAAACAATTGCAGTTTTTCAAAAATATCTTTGTTAAATATGTGTGCAAAAATTATTGCAGCCCTATGAATTCATATAAGAAAAATATATTTGAAATATACTACCATTGATATTTTAGATTTTTTTTAGTACACCTGGGTGACCAGGAACAGGAAATTTTACAACCATGACTTCCTGTTTCACAGGGGTGTAAATATGAGGTAACACATAGGCCAAATTCCCTTAGTCAGTCATAAAAAAGGTTGTTGAGCTTCACAAATGGAAGCTTACATCTTCTGGGCAATAATTAAGAAGTTCCAGTCAACTGGAAATGTTATGAATCGACCTGGAATTGGACGCGTGTCTATATCGTCTCAACACACTGTGAAGAGGACGGTTCGAGTGGATAAAACATCTCCAAGGATCACAGCTGGAGAACTGCAGAAGTTATTTGTGTCTTGGGGTCAGAAAGTCTCCAAGACTACAATCCGAAGTCACCGACATCACCACAAGCTGTTTGGAAGGGGTTCAAGAAAAAAGCCTCTACTCTCATCCAAAAACAATTTCAAGCATGTTCAGTTTGCCAGACACTACTGGAACTTCAAATTGGATCGGGTTCTATGGTCAGATGAAACCAGAATCGAGCTTTTTGGTAATAAACACCAGAGGTGGTTTTGGAGCACACAGAGAGGTAGCCATATGGAAAAGTACCTCATGCCCACGGTTAAATATGGAGGTAGATCTTTAATGTTTTGGGGCTGTTTTTCTGCCAGAGGACCTGGACATTCTGTTAGGATACATGGCATCATGGACTCTATCAAATATCAACAGATATTAAATGAAAACCTGACTGCTTCTGACAGAAAGCTTCAAATGGGCCGTGTTTGGATCTTCCAGCAGGACAATGATCCAAAACATTCATCAAAATCAACACAAAAATGGTTTACTGACCACAAAACCAAGGTCCTGCCATGACCATCCCAGTCCCCTGACCTGAACCCCATAGAAAACCTGTGGGGTGAACTGAAGAGGAGAGTCCACCAGCGTGGACCTCGAAATGTGAAGGATCTGGAGAGGTTCTGTATGGAGGAACGCTCTCAGATCCCTCGCCATGTATTCTCCAACCTCATCAGGCATTATAGGAGAAGACTCAGAGCTGTTATCTTGGCAAAGGGAGGTAGCACAAAGTATTGGTAAATGGTCTGCACTTATATAGCGCTTTTTTAACCTTCGCGGTTCCAAAGTGCTTTACACTGGTTCTCATTCACCCATTCACATACACACCAATAGTAGCAGTGCTCCTATAGCAGTGCTATAGAGAGCAACTTAGGGTTTAGTGTCTTGCCCAAGGACACTTTGGCATGTGGAGTCACGTGGGCCGGGAATCGAACCACCAACCCTACAATTAATGGACAAACCACTCTACCACCTGAACCACAGCCGCCCAACCTGAGCCAAAGTACTGACTAAAAGTGTGCCAATAATTGTTGCACACCTATATTTAACAACTTTTTTTTTTTTTTGATAAACATGTTTTATTTGCAATTGTTTGATATCCATGAGAGCAGTGTATTTTTGTGAATTTTTTAACAAAAGATCAAAAGGTTAAACAATAAAGTAAATTTTTCACAGCCTTCTTTGCTCATATTTACCAAATGTGCCAATACTAGTGGAGGGCGCTGTGTGTGTGTAGTTGGATTGAACATTAATGTTTTACATTTGAAAAAATTTTTTTTTTTTTTTTGGAAAAGTTTACATATGAAAGCTGGTCATTGTGTTATATAATAGAGGTGATGTTATAAAATGCATGAGGTTTACTGTTAATTATTGTATTTTATACTCTGTGTAATGCTGCTCAGGACGTGGATTTGTGTGTAATATTATATATGATGCATGATAAATCTGTTTTTACAGTGCGTTTGTGGTTGCTTAAATAAAACAAATAACATTTCTCTTGAGTAAATCATTATTATAATTTAGCTACATCAATTTAAATCTATTCTAAACTAATTATGTGTATTTAAAGAGGTTTCTAATATAAAGGCTGTCTAAACATGGAATTTTATACCATTAGTGTATATTATTAATCAATAATCTGAGCAGAGTAATAAATAGTTTTTACTGCCCAAGAAATGACAAAAAAATAGCTTCTACTTTACGATCATGAAGCATACCAGAATCTATGAATATGCATGAATATGCAAATTAGGGAACTTTACGGAGTGACCTGCTGTCATTCCGAATAGCCTAAAATCATTTACATTACCTAATCAGCTAGTTTAATTAGATTAATTAGATTAACTACCTATCATTAATCGCAGGTTTCAGTATTGATTGGTCCTTTCTTCTGATTTATTGTGTTAAAATACAATGTTACCATGACAACCACTGTCTGCTCATCACTTACATTAGCTAGCTAGTGGAACATGCAGGTTTTATGGCTAAAAGTTACCAGGCAGCACATGGTCATCATCTCTATGTGATTGGTCCAAATCTGTGAAGGTTATATTTAGTGACCTCACAGACTAAGCTCAAACATAGCCCCGCCCCCAAATCAGTTTTATGCAAAAAAAAAAAAAAAGTGAAAAGCCACTGGGTTTTTTTTTTTTTTTTTTTTTTTTTTAAGTTAAGAATATTTTTTAAAAAAACATAGCTTGTAAACTCCTCTGTTCTGAAGATGTTAGAAATTTTTCAGTTTACCACTGACACCGAAGACTCCTTCCATAAATATCAAAGAATGTGGAAAAAAACATGCACTTAAGTAGGGTACTTTTCACAGTTGTGCAACAGGCACGCTGTGTATCAGAACCTGTTTGCGTAACTTTGAATGATATTTAAGCTGTTGCGTAAGACACTCTATTATAAATGTGCAGAATTAGCTCATGAATACCAAACACATCCTTTAGAAATATCTGTTCGAGATCTGTTACACTGCTCTCGGCATGACCTGGGTGAAATCGGAGATTGTGCAGTGTGTATGTGTGTGTGTATGTGTGTGTGTATGTGTGTGTGTGTGTGTGTTTGGGTGTGTGTGTGTGTGTGTGTGTGTGTGTGTGTACATGCTATAACACCCTCTTCATGGTCTGCTGGAGATTTTATTTAGTCTTTTAACAAACACATCCCTGGACAACTGATCTGTTGTGGTCACAAGGTTTCAGCTCTTGTTGCCATGACCTTCAAATGCTATAATTAACCAAGCTATAATTTAATATGTGCACCGATCAGCCATAACATTAAAACCACCTGCTTAATATTGTCCAGGTTCCCCTTGTGTCACCAAAAGAGCTCTGACTCGTCGAGGCATGGACTCCACAAGACCTCTAGCACCAAGGCGTTAGCAGCAGGTCCTGTAAATTGCGAGGTGGGCCTCCATGGATCAGACGCTCGATCAGATTGAGATCTGGGGAATTTGGAGGCCAAGTCAAAACCTTGAGCTCTTTGTCATGTTCCTCGGACCATTCCTGAACAATTTTTGCAGTGGGTCAGGGAGCCACTGCCATTAGGGAATACTGTTGCCATGAAGAGGTGTACTTGGTCTGCAGCAGTGTTTAGGTAGGTGGTATGTGTCAAACAACATCCACATGAACACCAGGACCCAAGGTTTCCCAAAAAACATAATTCCTTATTTGGAAATTTATTAAAAAAAAATTGTTAATGCAGTTTGCTCATATTTTTTTTTAGTTTTTTTAAAATGAAAAACAATAAATTTTAATACAGCCTGCAGCCTAATAATAACTCTAATCAAGTAATAAGTGTAAAATTTAACACACATTTTCAGTAGTGCTAAATTGTGAATGAAATTTGCTTAACAAGTGCACAATACTGTAATAAATAAATAAACAAATCATTTAAAAACTTTTTAATAACTTTTTTTCTCATACACAGGCTTGTTTCAGTGAATGGCCACTAGAACACACAACACACACATCAATAAATGTACAGCGGCTTTTTCGGGATGTTATTAGAAAAGATAAGGAAATGAGTGGCATTTAAATAAGTAAAGTAAATTTGATACACAGAGTGTTTTAGGGTTAGGGGGATGCAAACTTTTGCACTCAACCCTATGTGCATGGAATAAACCCTACAAATCTTTATGACTCTCTTCACTCTTTTCTGTTTGGTTAATTAGCCTTAAAACACCCAAAAAACTGCTTTAGCCTTAAACTCCTTTCAGCTCTGTTCAGTTCCTGTGGCTGTGTTCAACTCAGTTCAACTTCTCTCTCAGTACCTTCAGTTCCTGCAGTTCCTCTTCACATTCTGGTCCAGCTATCTCTTGAGGGGAATCTGAGCCCTGAGGCTGGCATGCAGCACTCCTGAGATCATGTGGACCCTGTTGAAATGTCCTATAAACAGACTGGGGACACAGGGACGATTTTGGCAGAGGACTCGAGCAGCAAAAAGTGAAACACAGCATTTCTGTGACTTTTAATTTTTTAAAAAACTGACGGAAAACTAAACTTTCAGAAGAAGGTATGTATCTTAAGTGTTTGTGTACATTATATCATTATATTATAACATTATATTATATCAAATGAACATTATCCTACTTTTATGCTGTGTTGACTGCATTACTATAAAGATTTGTTAATGTAACTGTTATGAATGCAGCTCAGCATCACATTTAATTTATTTAGCATTTATTTAATGCTTACACAAGAACAGGACTTTCATATTTTTTTAATGTTTGATTATTAGGTGTACAGGTGCATCTAAAAAAAAATAGAATATTGTGGAAAAGTTCTTTTTTTTTTCTCCATAATTTAATTCAAAAAGTGGAGTTTTCATATATTCTTGATTCCTTACACATAAAGTGAAATATTTCAAGCCTTTTTCTTTTTGTTTTAATCTTGATGATTACGGCGTACAGCTCACGGAAATCAAACTCCAGTATCTCAAAATATTGCAATAAAGAATTTATAATACAGAAATGTCGACTTTCTGAAAAGTGTGTTAATTTATGCACTCGATATGCGGTCAGGGCTTTAATCCTTTTGGCATGGAGGCGATCAGCCTGTGGCACTGCTGAGGTGTTCTAGAAGCCCAGGTTGCTTTGACAGCGGCCTTCAGCTCGTCTGTATTGTCGGGTCTGGCGTCTCTCGTAGATTCTCTATGGGTTCGGGTCAAAACGAAATCAGCATCTCCATAAAGCTCGTCAGCAGATGGAAGCATGAAGTATCTAAAATCTCCTGGTAGACGCTGCATCGACTCTCGACTTGAGAAAACACACTGGACCAACACCAGCAGATGACATGGCAACCCAAATCATCACTGACTGTGGAAACTTCACACTGGACTTCAAGCAGCTCGGATTCTGTTCCTCTCCACTCTTCCACCAGACTCTGGAACCTTGATTTCCAAATGAAATGCAGCATTTACTTTCATCTTCCCCGTGATTGTGTGTGTGTACTGACCCAGACTGACAGATTAAAGCCTCAGGAAACCTTCGCAGGAGTTTTGAGTTAATTATCTGATTAGAGTCTTCTCAGGTCGACGTTTCTGTATTATAAATTCTTTATTCCAATATTTTGAGATACTGGAGTTTTGATTTCGGTGAGCTGTAAGTCGTGAAAAGAATTAAAAGAAAAAAGCCTCCAAATATTTCACTCTATGTGTAATGAATCTAGACTATATGAAAGTTCCACTTTTTGAATTAAATTACAGGGAAAAAATGAACTTTTCCACAATACTAACATTTTTTGAGATGCACCTGTACACACAGTATATTTACGCATACCTGCATGCGTCTGTTATTTGTATGATGTTTTAAAAGAGCTAAAGGATAAAGTAGTGAGAAAAGAAACATGAGAGATAAATCCAGAGAGTTGTGAGGTGGAGATTTTCTATTTGTAAATCCAAAGAGCAGATATGTAAGTGATCTATTTTTATCCAACAACTGGGTCAGATACAACACATGACTTTCACGCACACACGCACACACACACACACACACACAAACCAAGTGGGTTTAAAATGTTAGACTATATCCCATACAGTTTTGTTTTAACCCTGTAGTCTCTTCATTCATCTTCATGAGCTCTGAAAGAGTTTTACAGTGTTCAGTTGTTACAGATTTTAAAATATTAAATCATTTAACAGTTAAGTATGTAAAGGTTAAAAGATGGTGGAGTGTTGCTACCATATCCCTGTTAGATACTATGGTGTTGCTAGGTGGTTGCTAGGTGGTTGCGATCAGTCCAGCACCTCATTCCCATAAAGCAGCTACAGTATGACTCTGCCAAATTTCATGGCTCTATTTTAAAAATTGTGACCTTTTTGTGAAATTTTTACACATTTGAAAAAGAAGATTACTGAGGGAAAAAAAGTCAAATAAAGTGCTTACTGAATGAATGAAGATGATCAACCCATGAAATTCTACATTCTACATCCAGAGCTTTTTTCACTGATTTTGGGGAAGCTTAAAGGTGCTGTGTAGAACCGTTTCACAGACTGTTTCCCTGTCAGACATGGTTCCAGGTTATGAGTTCCTGTTACTCTAACAGAGGTGCTGATATTTATCATATAACCATGGGATTTACCATTTTTGAACTATTGCTATGGCAATACGGGAGACATCCGAAAGAGGAAAAGCCGGAAAACGCAAATAAAACACAAAGAAAAGTCGATTCACTGAAAGGGAAAGGTCACGGGACGTGAAAGATTCGGATACGCTAGCAGTTCTTTTCACCTCATGTCACGTTTATCTAGGTGAACTTTGACCTGTGAATTCATGAGCCTTGGTTTGTGTGTCAAAAGAAAACGAGAAGGCGGGGCTGTGTTGGTGCGTTTGGTCAGTTAAAAAAATGGAGGAGCTGCTAATTATTTAGTAGTGCGACAGCAAAGGTTTGCCTCACTGTTTTTACTGAGAGAAAAAAAAAATTTGTGGTAAATTTTTTTGTTTTTTCTTTCTGGGTGCTAGGATTCCATCATTAGCCAAGCTGTCATGCCTGCTCTTTTATCTTTTCCGTTTGAACATGTTATTCAGGACCCCGGACTCCGTCATGGCAGCCGACGGGCCTGTACTGGGTGCCACCAGTCCCACGCTGAACCACGATGACTTCAGCCTCTATGGCTACATGTCTGATGATGAACTGATGCAGCTGGCCATCGAGCGCAGTCTCACTGAGACCCACAACAACTCCACAACGTCTTCAGCTGAAACAACGAAGAGCTCCACTCCACAGCGCAGGACAGAGATTCCCCGGCCGGGTCAGCGCCCGACACCACGGCCAGATCCAACCCCCTGTCCTGCAAACCCACCCAGGTACAGAGTAGAGGAAACAACAAGCCCACACACACAAGCGCAGATTAACGCTGACTCACGTCTGCAGACTCGTAACTGTTTTTACAATTTGAACAAACTTTAAGGTTGTGCTTACGGTAAGAGTCAGCATTTATTTCCTACGACTTCATACATACCGTACATTTCAACAAATCCTGCACCAATTTCTTCAAATTCACACAAATTTCTAATAAGATTTTTTAAAGAGTAAG
Source organism: Ictalurus furcatus (assembly GCF_023375685.1). Taxonomy (NCBI): domain Eukaryota; kingdom Metazoa; phylum Chordata; class Actinopteri; order Siluriformes; family Ictaluridae; genus Ictalurus; species Ictalurus furcatus. The sequence continues at coordinate 19,045,209 of NC_071279.1, forward strand.
CACAAAGACAACAAATCGGCTTATTCGGACTCTATTTTTGCTTAAATTATGACTAAATCAGAATGTTCATCATCGGTTCATCCTTTGGACACATTTCAGTCACGTTCTTCATCCAAGTGCCTGTTCTGAGAGACTCGGATGTTAATTTGGAAAGATTTATCATTTTTAACATATGATCCGGTGCGTCCATAATGCACAAACCAATCCAACAGCGACGTCTCCAAACAGGAAGTGAGGTTCTATCTCAGCAAGAGTGCCACGTATTCAGATGTACGTAGATGACCGAAGGACCTCAACAGAAGAGACTCCAAGAGATTTTAGTCTAAATCCCCTCAAGATGGTGCTATAATTCACAAATCTGTAAAGATTCTTCTTTCTCCTGACTCCCAAAAAAAGGTCCGGAGAGTTTGTGATGTAAAGACTTTGTGACTTGCCGAACAGGAAGTCGGCCATTATGAAACTAATTAAAAACTGTTTGTTTTTTCACTTCTTGTCCTCAAATTCTTGTCCAATCATCATGAAATTTGGAACACAGCTTTGTGAGACCAACCAAACAAAACTGGTGCCTTAGATCTTTGATATATGGAACGTTTCATCCACAACGTTCTGATGGTCCCAATGGCTTCTGCACTTCCAAGAAAGTGCTTGGCCCCCTTACGTATGGCACAATATACTCTATATTTCCAAATTTACGCAACAAATCAAATTGCTTGCTAGCCCACATTATTCTGGTCGCATTTTTAATGTAGGCTCAATAAAAATAAATAAACTGCTTAAATTGCTTAAAGTAAAAAGTGTTCAGTGTGTGCTGATGTAAGGCTGCACTTCGCCTGTGTCATGTGTTTGTCTAGCTCAGCTCTGATTTATCACTGAAACACGTGACATGTTGCTTACAGACGCCCGATATATCCACACCTGCCCCAGTAGATCCTGCATAACAGAGCACAGACATCAAACCAACACAAAATCCAGGCCAGGGTGAAGTCCAGCTGAAATGCTCCCAAAGCTCACGTTGCACCCTTCAGAAAAACAGATGCACAGCCTTCTCCTCTGTCCTTCTGCTTTGTGTTTAACATTGAGTTCGAGTTACGCCGAACACATTCGTGCATGTTGACTGCAGTGTACAATGCTTTCACTGTGGTGCTTCATTCTGTGGTGCTTCATTCTACAGTTTACTGAACTGTCACAGTTTTCCTATTACTATATCTCTTAATTAACGTCAGTGTCATGGCATATTACCATCAACATGTCGTCACTTTCACCAGCTTACTAGAAAAATAGTTAATTATTTTCCGATATATTCCTCTTATAACACAGGATATTTTATATTAATTAAAGAACAACATATCATTTTTTTTTAAATCCATTTATAGTTACATTTAATGTCTGTGTAAGTTAGTTCCAGGCTTGGAGAGACACCTCCTGGTGCATGCACAAATAACATGTCTCTAATCACAGAGGTACGATGAAATGACTGTTTCATTTCATTTCGAAATTACTTTGTGTATAAAAAAGGAAATGGAAAAAAAAAAAAAACAAAACATCACAGCACAGTGCAAACTCTGCCTTCCATCTGTGAAGACGCTGTCTTTATCGAAGGACTCGACATCTAATTTAAAGAAGCATTTGCAGGTAAGACCAGCACAGAAATCATGTTCGCTAGGTGAGCTAAAATACTTTAGTATTAGTGCTATCACGATAAACTGTGGTTAATTTATCGAATACAGTTGGAAGCTAATGAATATATAGACCTAAGAACTAAACAAATCTGAGAAAGCCTACAACTCCTCTTTTAATTTGCATTGTTTTGTTTCTCAGAGGAAGCATCCAAGTGACTTGACCAAAAAAAAGACTCTAACCGGCCAGAGACGATTGAGCAGCCTAGTACTGGTCTGATCCTGGACAAGGGGCCGTGCATCCTCCTTTCAAACAAGCAAAGCGTGAACCTGGACACAGCTCATCCCAAAGTACAGTCAATAAACTAATATTTGAATTTGTAATTGATGATGTTCAGCCATTCTCATTGGTTGAGCAGCCTTCATTCAAAAAAAAAAAAAAAAACTGTGGAGGGAATCAGTCATGTGGTGAAAGACCCTAGTCCAGCGCATTGAGAAGGAGTTTGCTGTTATGAAAAATAGCGTGACTGGAACAGATTTGTGGACTGCACATAACAGAAGATTCTTAGGCATGAGATGCCACTGGATTGAGGAAAACACTATGCAGAGGTCGTCTGCAGCACTGGCCTGTGCATGAGTTAAAGGATGGCATACTTTTGATGTCCATGCTATAGAAATTTGTGAAATACATGCGGAGCACAAACTACTACACAATGTGAGGTCTACTGTGACAGAGTATGGGAGTAATTTTGTTAAAGCTTTGGAACATCTATGGAGGTACCTGCAGATGAGCTGGAATATGATGGAATATGATTTTTGGATATGGATGCAGTTCTTGAAATGGAGGGAGATGAGGAGCTTCTTTTTTTTTCTTCCTCCTCATCAAAGATGTTCCGCACACACCCTAAACCTGATTGCCACCATTCAGGTGTATAAAGCGGCATCAGGAGGTCATTCCCGGAAAGTTTACTGAAGTGCAATGGGAAAATGTGCAAGATGTTGCGAACATGAGAGTGTCTGATCCATGTGTTACCAGATGGAATTCAGAGAGTGAGGCGATTTCCAAACTGATTGGTCTCAGAGATGATCATCTGACCGTCATCTGTGGAAAACTTGGAGTTACCAGACTGCACCCGCATGAGGTGACGTTTCTGAGAGAGTACTGTATGTGGATGAGTTACAAGCCCTTTCCCAGTCCACTGATCTTCTACAGGAGGAGAAAAGATGCTACCTTGGATTTGGAGGCAACATCTTTGGTCTCCTTGTGGAGACCTGGATCTTTGGTGTCCAGGGCTTCTTGTGCAGCTGAGATGAGGATTTACCCTGAGACTGATGAATCAGATGGGGATTATTTTGTGTTCGGAAAGACAAAAAGGGCTGATGACGGTGGAGGAAGAAGTTCGTAAGTTCCTTGATGATCCTGAGAAAAGCGTGCAGTCTTTAAATTCATCTCCCCTGCTCAAGCAGCTCTTCATGAAGTATAATACCACTTTGCCTTCTAGTGCTCCTGTTCAACGTGTATTCAGTTATGGGGGAAATGTCCTTCCATCATCTCGTAGCAGAATGTCTGATGACCACATGGAGCGAGTCCTCCTGCTTCATTACAACAGAAGGTTTTGCCCAAAGCTAGGTTTTGACAGAATGAACCGTTTGAATGCACATTTAGTCTTTCACTGCCAACAGACTAACTGTGATTCTTGTCAGGATTAAGTTTTGCAGTATTTTTGAATCTGAAATATATCCTACTGGATGTTAACATAATTCAGTGCATCTGTTCTGATTGGATTTGCTTGAGGGAAACAAAGGCGATTCTTTTTCTGTATTTTCTATTGCAGAATAATTTCTATTGTGTAAAAATGCTTGTTCTACATTATCAGAGCGTTTACTGTTTTCCTATGAAGGAGCAGTGTCCCTGTTTTTTATTTCTTTATATTTATAACACTAAGACACATTTTGTTTGAATCCAGAATAAATATATTTTATAAACAAAACATTTTAGATCATATTTGACTTTATTTACATGTGTGACCTTGAAGAAATCCAAAAGTAATCAGATTACATTACTTTCACATTGTGATACTTGGACTAGATTACTGGTTACATTTTTTGTGAAGTCATGTGAAACTGTAACAGATTCCATTGGTAAAGAAACCCTCCCAACCCTGGTTACTTCCCGTTCTCACTTACACTATAGCAGCTATAAACAGTCACAACCTCACCAGCCTCTATTTTCTCTCTCTCGCTCTCTTAAAGTTAATAAGAGAAAAGATCCAAGAAACCGTGTGGCGTAAACTCGTCCGTCCTGAAGATGACGGAAAACTCCTTCCATAAATATTAAATAAATGTCTCCTAACATTATGGAAACTTCACCATATCAGTGATTGTACACATTTAAATCCATTTATGTGAAATCCCTGTGAATGGGCTGTTACTACAGAAACGATGACGTATTAGAACCAGCGCATTAATATAAAGCTGTGATTTGCAGATGCGCTGTCATAGCTGCTGTTATAGAAAATTAATCAACACCTGATGACCAGTCACAACCCAGGATTCAGCAGTGCTGTGGTGTAAATATTAATACATTTAGATATTAATGATGATGATTGGAAAATTGGACTGCATTGTATTGTATTGTTAGGCTGAAATGTACGTTTGTCCTCACAGGAATAAAAATGAGCAGCAGCCAGTAATAGTGAGCCACTTCATCACCGGGAACGGGAAGCGAATGGTGGCGTATCGGAGATATGACGGGACTCTGATAGAAGTCAAACCCGAGGCGGAAGAGTGAGTAAATTCACTTCACCTTCAGAGTTCAGCATTACTCACGCTGGATGTTGTGAAGTCTCATGTTTCGGCTTCTGATAGAGAAGTGGATCCGGTGCTGAAGGCCATCAGGGACGGAGATGTTGGAACTTTGAGAAGGCTGATCAAAAAGGCCGACTGCAACCTTCTGATGCCGAACGAATACGGCTGGATTCCACTTCACGAGGCTGCGCAATACGGCCAGCACGAGTGTATTAAAGCGCTCCTGAGAGGTAGGCCCGACGCAACGTCCACACCTATACGGATATTTCTTTTGAAAACGTCGTTTTAACCTCTCCATTTAAAAGCTAAAAGATCTCGTCCACATAGTCAGCGTTTTCGAAAATCTCTCTGTTCGAATAAAAATGCAAAAAATGTTTTGAAGATGCTCTTATGAGCAGGACAGTAGGTGGTAAACAGTTCCGTCAAACACCTCAGGAATAACGTAAAGTGCTGCGTATCAGCTAGAGAAGATGAAGTGTGGGAAAACACCAACAGGAATGAAGGTTCTAAAACAAGATATGACAAACACAAGGATTCATATGTGTGGCTTAAGGTTCCACTCGAATACAAAGTGTCCTCCCGGGTCCTAAATCTGCGTTCTCGGTGGATTCAGGAGAAGTACCGTATATTTCATATTCTGTCTCTTCTGCAAACATCCATCCATCCATCCATCCATTTTTGTACCACTTATCCTACACAGGGTCACCGGGAGCCTGGAGCCTATCCCTGGGGACTCGGGGCACAGGGCGGGGGACACCCTGGATAGGGTGCCAAATCATCACAGGGCACAATCACACACACTTTTTTTTTTGTGAGTCAAATGGATGTGAGGCCAACACGCAGAGGGAAAAAATACATTTTCAAAAAAACATCAATCCTCTAAAAAACACCCAAAGATCACTCTTTCAGAACCCTAACCCTGATTCTTGCATTTGTCAAGTTTAAAGATTCATGTGTGGTGAAAAAAAGGAACCTACAGGAACCTCCCTTCATCCAGCTAATCATGTGACTTCTGACTGCACCAGAACTAATTTAGTGGTCTCATGGTGATGGGGGTGAATACTTATGCAATCAAAGTTTAAGTTTTTTTTTTATTTGTTAATCATTTTCTGGGGAGTGAATACTTATGCAAGGAACTATAAATACAAGGAAAAAAGCCTTCAAAGCCACTGTAAAACATGAATATGCTCAAAACCTGGTTACCTCTGCCAGGAGGTTAAGACCTGACCGTAAGATCCATCTAACAAGATAACCCCCTCAAACATCACCACAGAAATGATTTCCAGACACACAATCGTTATTTCTGTCGTGATGACCCTCTCGCTGAGCTGGAGAAGAAGTCCACATGCACAAATCTGAATGCTAAGTATTACTCGTTGCTATTAAGTTTTTTATATCCGTCATTGCTTACATTTATTCAGAGTACCAATAATAATTTAGTTGTCAATTGAAGCATCCTGTTGTCGTGTTTCGTTCGTTTATTTTTTTTAAATCCTCTGCTAAAGTCCAACCCGGGATGATTAACAAGCGCACTCTGAAGGATCAGACGGCTCTCCTGCTGGCCGTGTCGAAGGAGAACGAGGAGTGTGTGTTGTGTCTCCTGGAGAAAGGCGCAGATCCAGACATCCCCAACAAGGACAAGGAGACGCCGCTGTATAGAGGTACTGCAGGGAGTTTCCTAACCCCGCTTCGTCTCTAAACGATCACACGTGGGACTGTTGATAAGTTTACTTAACAGTTTTATGGAAGGCGTCTCCGGTGTCAGAACTTTGTAACAGTCAGAAGTAAAGCTGTAAAGTTTTCCGACATCTTCAGGACAGAGTTTAAGCGTTTCAGCGGTTTCTCGGAAACAGGAACATTAAATGTAACTATAAATGGATAAAAAGTTCGACTTTTTTTAAAAAATTATTAATAAAAGGTTGTATTCGTTGGCAGACTGCTGTTCTATATGAGAAATAAAACACTCACTATAGGAAAATAATCTATATGATCGCTCTAGGTTATTGTTGATTATTTTCCTGGAACAGCATGCGCCCGAGACAGTGCGTGGTGTGTTCCTCATTTCACAGACTCTTTTAACGCTGTTGTACTGGAGGTGTGAAAGTGCAGCGTATATATACTGTATCTGATCAAATACATGACAATGTTAGTTTAATCTGATCTATTTGCATTGACTTTCAGGTAAACAAAGTCCCACAGTTTGCGCGTGTGAGAAATGCAGAGGTCTGCAGGTCCTGTGTGTAAATCAGATGAAATCTTTTAGGAGGTAAGTCTCTGAGGTTGTTCTGTGCTTCCAGCGTGTGAGAAGGAAAACCCCGCCATCGTGGCCATGCTGCTGAACCACGGCACGGCGGTCAACAAAAACTGTATCCAAGGCTGGACGGCGCTGCACGAGGCCGTGTGCAAGAACAACGTGGAGATCTGTGAGATGTTAGTGAAGGCAGGGGCGAAAATTAGCACGCCCAACGTGTACGGCATCACCCCCGTCTTCGTGGCAGCTCAGAGTGGGAACGTAGATGCGCTCCGCTTCCTCCTGAAAAACGGTAAAGGTGAAATTCTCTGCCTAAATCACCTGCGGAGTTTTTACACAATATTTTATACTGGATTTCTTTCTTGTCTTCAGGCGCTGATATCAACAGCCAGGCAGCAGATGGAGCCACGGCGCTTTATGAAGCCTGTAAGAACGGTCACGTGGAGATCGTGGAGTTCCTGCTGTCTCAAAAAGCTGACGCCAACAAACCGGGCAAAACCGGACTGCTGCCGATTCACATAGCAGCTCAGAGGGGACACAATCAGTAAGTGTACAGTCATCTGTGCTGTAGTGATGTAATAATAATAATAATAATAATAATAATTCCATTTAATTTGACACTTTAAAAAAAATGTCTTCACAATAAACACCTTTATTCTTTCATTATTGTGAACTAGAACTAATCAGGCTACTCAAACAATAAGCAAAATAATAATTGATTATTATTATTATTATTATTATTATTATTATTATTATCATTTATTCTGCCAGTGATTTGAAGTAAAAATCTGTAAATTCCTCATGCAGTGAAGAAATTTTTTCATCCTAAATAATTGAAAGTAAATGTATTTATTCCATTACATTTCGTTAGTCTATCCTGTATTCGGTTTCAGCTTACCGAGGACGTGAAAATACAGTCAGCAAAGTAATTTAAATTATTCTTCTGCATCAGTACATTGTTTCAATATTAGCTGTTGTGCTAGCTAATGAAGTTTCCTGTTAGCATAACATGTGACTTAGTTACTTAATCTCTGCTCTCTGCAGTAATCGCTCATGTCCCTGTGTACTGTAAATCTGTAGTATACTGTGTGGATATGTATGCACTGTGTATATATATATATATATATATATTTGTAAATGTAAATATTGTCGCATGCTGTTTCAGCACCGACCTCTTCACTTTCGGGTCAGAACACAATACTGACAGGGCGCTTCAGTAAGTCCCACAGCATGGCTGTACAAAATAAAAAACGATGCAAGGAAAGAAATGCCGAATTAACATGTAACATTATTAACATGACATTAATGTGCAGAGTAAAACACGTTGTGGTTTTCATTTATGAAATGATTTTAACTTCAGCATGTGTCATTCTGCTTTTTCACTGCAGCTGTCACTTCATTCTCAACTCAGACTGGAGAAAGTCCGTTCGATGATGAATTGTAATGAGCATTTAATGGTGCTGTTCATAAGGCTTCATGACACCTACATAACTCCTTCCATATAAACCTACATATCCATATCTACCCAGGTCCCATCTCATCAAGTCACTTCCAGTAGTTTTGATTTAACACTCGAGGCAGATTTTTGTTGACATAAGGCAGTGATGTAAAGTGTGACATGTCGAACATCAAAACCTGATAGAAAAGAATCTAGGGCCGGATTAAATATAAGCTACATAAAAAACATTTTTACGCAGTCATAGCATTGACATAGGTATTCATAAAGCCATAAGCAGAAATATGACATTTTACTTAAGAGCCGTGAAAAATATACACTACTGTCATTACAGTGCCATAGCACTGACACAGGTATTCATACCTACGAAATTTTACATAAGTAATTTTATTTACATAGATTATAAGTAGAATTAGGAAACTCGCTTTACGTATAAACTCTCACTACAGTTTTGTAGAAATGGAAATGATCCAGATATTCATAAACATCTTATAAGCAGAAATATGGAATGTATGTCAACCTCTCAGCAAGCATATGTCACTTGACTCGAGCGTCATGCCAGCTCGACATCAGAATTGGTTTATGTAGGTTTATGAAGCACTTATGTGAGAACATTGTGACGTGTAAGACGTCATTTCACTGTGTGTATTTCACGCAATAATTCCAGCTACCAAACCATTCTTAGATAACTGCCTCCATTAGCAGTTCATTGGCATTGTCCTAGCACTGTCGTAGCACTAGCATCGCCGCTCAGGTGCATGTATCGGACCTAACCGTTTATAACACCGTCTCTGTGCTTCAGGATTGTGTCGATGCTCATCCCTGCCACCAGCAAGGCCCGTGTGAGGCGTAGCGGCATCAGTCCTCTCCATGTCGCCGCCGAGCGAAACCGAGACGAGATCCTCGAGCTGCTCATCGAGTCCGGCTTCGACGTCAACGCCACGCTGTCCGAGGACCGCAGAATAATGTACGAGGACCACCGCAGCACCGCCCTCTACTTCTCCGTAATCAATAACAACATCCATGCGACCAGCATGCTACTACAAGCCGGCGCCAACCCCAACCTGGACACGTTCAGCCCACTGCTCGTAGCCCTGAGGCAGGGCTGCATAAGAACTGTGACCTTATTGGTGGAACATGGCGCTAATGTCAACGCCTACATCCCCATGCACCCCACCACCTTCCCCGCCACCGTCATGTTCTGCATGAAGTACCTCATCATTCTCAAGTACCTGATGGACAACGGCTGCGACGCGCTGTCGTGTTTTAGCTGCGTGTACGGCAGCGACCCCCACCCGCCTCTGAAAACGACGCCCAGCGAGAGAACACACTACAGAGACGATCAAACTACGTCACGCAACACCTGTATACAGGTAATACAGCAAATTCTGATAGTACTTCTCCTGCAGTGTCATTACTTTGACATTCATAAAAAAGATTCTGCGCAAGCACAGGAAACACACATTACTTAATATACATAACCCTGTTCTTTACTGTGTCATGGAATTCGAATAGATATGGATTAAAATGTTATCAACAGAAATATGACATTTTAATTAAAGACCAATGGAAATACACACTATTTGTACAGTGTCATAGCACTGACCTACAGCGGGTGTTCCTAAAAACTGTTCCTAACAAGAAAAAAGATGATATTTGACTTAAAGACCGTAGACAATGTAAAAGATAAGTCTTAGAGTATCATAAACATAACTGAAACTGGTATATAGATATTCATAAAAATGTTATGAGCAGAAACATGGAACGTATGTCAACCTGTCACCTGACTCTGTGACAACTCGATATCAAAACTGATGATTAAGACTTTATAAGTGTTGTGTAAATGTTTCTACGTGTAGTTTCATGTCCTGTCATGAAGGCTTTATGTCATGACAGCCCATGTGATGTAGAGTTCGATGCAGGAGTTGGTCAGAAATCAAGGCACCTGTGCTGAAGTGGGTGGAGCTTCACAAAAGCGGGTGTGGAATTTTAAATCCATCAGCAAGTTGTTGCTAAAAAAAAAAAAAAAGGGTTATATGTATATATTCTTTCTTGGTTGTGTGCATGGGTGTGGATGGGAGGCTAGAGCTCAGATCCCACCCGATGCACCTGGAGTCCATTCAGATTAACTTGAGAAGTAACATCTAAAACGTCCAGCCTCGGCTGATTGAAATCAATCTCAACACAGCTATGCTAACACTGATGCTAATACTGTACCCGTGTCTCCTGTGCCACCAGTTCTGTGACATGGTCTCCACGGACACGTACAGCCCCTGGGCAGGACCCATCATAGACGTGCTGCTGGATTACGTAGGTAACGTGAAGCTCTGTTCCCGGCTCGTTGAACACTTGGACAGTTACTCGGAATGGGCCAACATCAAGGAGAAAGCAAGTACGGTTAAAACCCCTCAGGCTTCATGGCTTTAAAACTGCTGAGAAATCCAGCTTGGTCAGACTGGTAGATAGAAACTCGCTGAGTTACTACACCACACCGAGAACATTCCAGGAAGGAACACTACAGTACAGCGATTAGAACATCTCAAATGTTAAATAATGAATAAGGGATAAGGACGACGCAAACTTAGACAGCGTGGTGTTTAGCGTATAAATATTATAAACAGAATATCGAATGTTATCACATTTAATCAAATTGAACTGGCCGGTGAAAGCTAGGCCGAGCAGCTTTGCTAAGCTAGTCTAGCAGTTTGAGACACTGGGTGTGTGTGAACGCGAGCGGCATGTACAGGAGTAAGGATTTAATGCTGAAACTTAAGCACTATTCAGAAGTTATTCAGGGCGGAGTTTGAGGAGAACAGAGGCGTGTCTCTGAACTTTTTATATTCGGCGTGGGATCAGCTCGAGTGAGCAGCAGTATTAAGTCCAGTCTGTCAGTTTGATGCAGCCACAACACGTCAAGCTGAAATGTATGTTTTGGCTGTAAATACACTCAGAAACACTATGGAATGCTATTTTAGATACGTAAATATCTTATATTTACGTGTTATTCGTGTTTTTTCTCTGTATTTGTGTGTATTCTGTATGTATTTTTGGTTTGTGAAACACAGCGACCTTGGGTATGAGAAATGTGCTATATAATTACACTAAACTCTAAATTAGTTAATAATATTGTCACTTAAAAGTCATAAAAGCCCCCCCCCCCCCAAACCTCCACCCCCAGGACATCAACGGAGACACAGCTTCTTAATCGGAGGCATCGGATATGTCGTGGCGTGTATATTTTGCGGATAAAATTCTTATTTGTTAAAGAATTTAAAGTGTAAGTGCTTGGTCAGCTCATCCTTCAAAGAGTGGACATGTTTTTTTTATGGGCAAGTGCATCAAATCAACAGAAACAGCAGTGTTATTTATTAATCTGACCTATATTTCTTATGAAGAAATAGAAAATGATCAAATCTCCTAAATTCCACGCACCTGCTGTTCACATGGTATCTCCTGGCTTCATGGAGACCCTTTGGTCATGAGAAACAAAAATACACTGCTCATTTTTTAACTGCTATATAACAGTCCGTGCTGGATCAAGTGTTATTCTACGCGCTGCTGGATAATGAGTGTGGAAGCCGTTTTGTTAAAAGAAAGCAGGGATTAATGTGATCATTACAGCTAGGACTATTCACGCAGCGGTTTACTGTCTCTTGTTGGTGTTGTTATTTCAGTGCCCCCGCGGCCCCTCCTGCAGCTCTGCAGGCTGAAGATCCGGCAGCTGACTGGAATCCACGGACTGGACAAACTCAAAAAGTTGCCCCTCCCTGGACGACTGATCAAATTCCTGAATCACGAGGAACGCATGCTAGATTTATGAGCCTCGTTCAGAAAACACAGATAAAGGGACAGATTTAAAAAAAAAAAAAAAAACTGAAGGAGGAACAGGGCCATTCCACCGAATGGGTGCCGTTTGCTTGTTGTAACTCTTACAAATTAAACTTTTTTCAACACTGAATCTAATAACACACATATTTAACGATTCAAAATGTGCACTGGTCCATCTCAGGTAACTTTATTTCATGTTGTACAAGGTTTCTAAGCGTACGATGGTTGCATTTTTCTCAGTCCTGTAACCGAAACTCGTGTGCCATTTAAAAAGCATGTTTAAAACCTTCCCAACTAATCCCTTCGTTCTCCCCTCAAGAACGTGTTTCTTGTGAAGAAATGGTTTGGTGTTCAGATAATCGACGTTTGTGACTAAAATGATTCACTATATATGCACGCATAGATTCCTTTTACAGGAGACCCAAATTTCAAGTTTATCGATCTTTTTATCGCGTCATTCTAACGGGAATGTGTGTCCGTATGTGTGTGTGCATGCGTGTGAGTGTGTGTGTGCATGGGTGTGAGTGTGTGTGCATGTGTGTGTGAGAGAGGTCTGTATCGAAGGGATGTGCTATGTGCTTGTGGTTCTTCACAGCAAAGGAGGTGGAAAGAGAAAGAACGAGAGAGAGAGAGAGAGAGAGAGAGAGAGGGAGAAGGGGAGTGAAAGAGGGAAGGAGAGACAGAGAGAAAGAAAGAGGGAGAGAGAGAGAGAAGGGGAGTGAAAGAGGGAAGGAGAGACAGAGAGAAAGAAAGAGGGAGAGAAGGGGAGTGAAAGAGGGAAGGAGAGACAGAGAGAAGGGAGAGGGAGAAGGGGAGTGAAAGAGGGAAGGAGAGACAGAGAGAAGGGAGAGGGAGAAGGGGAGTGAAAGAGGGAAGGAGAGACAGAGAGAAAGAAAGAGGGAGAGAGAGAGAGAAGGGGAGTGAAAGAGGGAAGGAGAGACAGAGAGAAAGAAAGAGGGAGAGAAAGAGAGAAGGGGAGTGACAGAGGGAAGGAGAGACAGAGAGAAGGGAGAGGGAGAAGGGGAGTGAAAGAGGGAAGGAGAGACAGAGAGAAGGGAGAGGGAGAAGGGGAGTGAAAGAGGGAAGGAGAGACAGAGAGAAAGAAAGAGGGAGAGAAAGAGAGAAGGGGAGTGACAGAGGGAAGGAGAGACAGAGAGAAGGGAGAGGGAGAAGGGGAGTGACAGAGGGAAGGAGAGACAGAGAGAAGGGAGAGGGAGAGAGAGAGAGAAGGGGAGTGAAAGAGGGAAGGAGAGACAGAGAGAAGAGAGAGGGAGAGAGAGAGGGTAGTGGGTGTGTCTTGCTCCTTCCCCTGCAGCATGCCACGGGTGGGTGTTTCTGGCTCCTGCGTAGTCTGGGTTCTCTCCATCTTCTTCTACAAAAGGTAAGAAAGACAAAAAGTGGAAGATATTGTGCAAGTCCTCAGATCTCTGCTCTGACTACCAGCACCTAGGATCAGCTTGAAAAGATTCTTGCTTGTCTACAAAGCACTAAATGTTTCAGCTGGAAAAACTGCATCCAATAGTGTTTTAGCTGGAATTGCTTTCAGTTTATGAGAAGCTTTCTCTTTCTATAAGTAACGGGACTGAGTTTTTAGCATAGAATTGGCAAATACGTGAAATATAGCCATATGGCGTACATGAAAATAGCATAACCTTCTCAGTCCTAGTTACAATATCATCAAACATACAGAAAAGAAAATGAGAGAACTTACTTTTGGTCCTCCCATGGCCTTCAGAAGATCCAGATGATCCAACTGGATGATACAAATTTTAGGGGAGTGGAGGAGTGTGTACAGGACTGAAGGAAAAGCTCGGGACATGACTAAAATGTGTATTTTAACTCAAATATTACGGATTTCTTATGATATTTTTTTTAAAAATTTAAACCATAGATGAGATATGGACTCGCACAACAATGCAAAAACATAATATTTCTGAAGGATTTGAATCATTATATTTAATGGTAAAGTGTAGCGTTAGATAGTGGGGACAGGTAACACATGCTGTGTCCACAGATCTTCAGTCCAAAGGGGAGAGAGTTCCAAAGTTTAGTAGCTACAACCTCAAAAGCACAATCTCCTTTGTCTTGAGCCTAGAGCAAAGAACAAGCACCAATCCCTGATCTAAAATTCCTAATATGGCCGCAGTAGCTCTATAATACAGGTACAGTAGGTGCGTGACCATGCAAGGCTCTAAACGTAATCACAAGAATCTTAAACTGGATTCTAAATTTAATTGGAAGCCAGTGTAAAGAAATCAGATTTGGTGTTACATGAGACCTTCTAGATGACTTGGTCAGAAGCTTGGCAGCAGCATTGTGGACCACTTGGAAGTGGTTCAATGACAGATTGCTAAGAAAGCTGAAATGGGAATTACAGTAGTCAAGACGGGAGGAGATAAACGCATGTATAATCATCCGCATCTCATCTCTGGACGTAACTTGCCTGATTTTAGCAATATTCCTCACTGCTGTAGATGTACAGTGGTGTTTTCTATGTTTTTGCATAAATATGACCTAAAAGATTATCAGATTTTCACACAAGTCCTCAAAGTAGATAAAGAGAACCCGGTTAAACAAATGTTATTACCAAAATATTATTCTTGGTCACTTATTGATTGAGGAAAATGATCCAAGAGGAAAAAGTATGTGAAGCTTTGTTTTCAGTATGTGGTGTGACCCTCTTGTGCAGAAATAACTGCAGATAAACGTTGGGGTAACTGTTGATCGGTCCTGCACATCGGCTCGGAGGAGTTTTATCCCGTTCCTCAGTACAGAACAGCTTCGACTCTGGGATGTTGGTGGGTTTCCTCACATGAACTGCTCGCTTCAGGTTCTTCCACAACATTTCTACTGGATTAAGGTCAGGACGTTGACTCGGCCGTTCCAAAACATTACCTTTATTCTTCTTTAAGCGTTCTTTAGTAGAACGACTCGTGTGATTAGGGTCGTTGTCTTGCTGCATGACCCACTTTCTCTTGAGATTCAGATCATGGACAGATGTCCTGATATTTCCCTTCAGAATTCGCTGCTATCATTCAGAATTCATTGTTCCATCAGTGATGGCGAGTCGTCCTGGACCAGATGCAGCAAAACAGGTCCAAACCATGACACTACCACCACCATGTTTCACAGATGGGAGAAGGTTCTTATGCTGGAATGCAGTGTTTTCCTTTCTCCAAACATCACGCTTCTCATTTATACCAAAAAGTTCTATTTTGGTCTCCTCCATCCACAAAACATTTTTCCATTAGACTTCTGACTCGTCCACATGATCTTTATCAAACTGCAGAGGGGCAGCAATGTTCTTTTTGGAGATCAGTGGGTTTCTCCTCGCAGTCCTGCCATGCACACCGTTGTTGTTCAGTGTTCTCCTGATGGTGGACTCAGGAACATTAACATTAGCTGATGTAAGAGAGGTCTTTAGTTGTGTAGAAGTTCCCCTGGGTTCCTTTGTGAGCTCGTGGACTATTACACGTCTTGCTCTTGGAGTGATCTTTGTTGGTCTCCACTCCTGGTGAGGGGAACACTGGTCTTCAGTTTCCTCCATTTGTACACAATCTGTCTGGCTGTGGATTGGTGGAGTCCAAACTCTTTAGAGATGGTGCTGTAAACTTTTCCAGCCTGATGAGCTTCAACAACTATTTTTCTGAAGTCCTTCTGAGAAATCTCCTTTGTTCGTGCCATGATACAATTCCACAAACACGATCAAACTTTGATAGATATTTAACATTGGATCATTTTCCTTAATTAATTAAACGACCAAGTATAATATTTCTGTCTCATTTGTTTAATTGGGTTCTCTTTGTCTACTTCTGATGATGTTTAAGGTCATATTTTTGCCGTTATATAGAAAATTCTATAAAAATTTCAAGCACCACTGTATTGTGTGTGTGTATATATTCTTTAAACCACTTTACCATTTTATATGTACAGTATGTGTGTGTTGATTTAAATGAATTATAGATCACATGAAATGATCTAATTAGAACCTTTTTAGATGTTTAAGATGAACCCTTAGGATTTGGTTTAATAGTGTACTGTACCTGGAAGTGAAGTGCTTATTAATACACTGGCCAAAATACTGTATTATAAATAATTATTTGATGTGATAAAATAATATTAAATGTTGAAGTATTTCCATTTTATTGTACACATTACCTTAACATAAATCCTGAAAGAACTGATAATAATGTGTGATCTGATCTGAAGTTTAATTCCTAGTCTGGTCTCATTCATTACTTTAGTTAAAAAGAGTATGTGTGTGTGTGTGTGTGTGTGTGCAAAGAATACACTTTGGGTCAAATCTTATTGCAAAATTATCGACTTCGAGGTGGTAACAGTAACTTAAAAATGACAGCTTTAACTCTGATTGTTAGAAGTTACTGACACTGGAGACTCCTTCCATAAATGTTAAATAAATGTCTCTTTACAGAAGAGTTCACCATATCAATGATTTTTAATCTGTTTATGTGGAGTGAATGAGCTGTTACTATAGAAACAATATAATATATAAACCTGTGATGTGCAGCTGCACTATTATCAGAGCTGCTGTTATAGAAAATTAATCAACACCTTCTGACCAATCACGATCGGGAATTCAACAGCACTAAATGACTGCATTTACTCCTAATTGTAAACTGTTGTTAAAAGAGTTGCAGTGCTGTCTAACAACCACAAGGGGGCAGCAATGATCTACATGATCTGTAAAACAATAAGATTTGAAATAATCGTCTTAGACATGTGTCCAATCTACTGAGACATGTTATAAATATATATAAGCTATACTATAGTGTACAGCTTTGCCATATCGCTCCTGCTGATCATTCTCATTCTCATCCCATTTGTCTTCCATTTAAATGTGTTTTGTCCTCCACTTTACTCACAATGCATCATGGGTTTAAAACTATCACCAGTCAATACAATTTGCGAGATGGGCCTAACCACAGCAATCCATTCTGCCTCCCTCATCTCTGGTCCAGTCGAGCTCCGGCAGCAGTCGTGTGGAAAAATGGCTTTTCAAGAGCAGACTGTGGGCAGGGAGAAGAGGGTTTCATCACCTTTTGTTTAGTGCAGAGGTTTGAGCGGATAAATAAAAAGTGTTTGCTGAAGGCTGAGGGATGTTTAAGGGCTGGGTGTAGACTCAGGATGTACTCAAAGCTTGTACACAAACCCTCGGACCAATGGTGTAGCCAAGAATATAACTCTGTGTGCCTATACTGTAGGGAGGAAAATCCTAGCTTACATTCACATTGCTATTACATGGCAAAATGCAGAGGGAGCCGGAAAGCCAATATTTTGTTTAAAGCTTTTATGCCAGGCTGGGGTTCTGCTAACTTTTCTATCATTAATGAATTCGGAGTTGGGACATTCAAACAGAAAAGGACTGTCGTCCCCCAATTTTTGGCCCCCAAAAAGCCATAGGGGTATCATCCTTTTTTGATTATAACCCAGAGTCCGGCCATTTGGAGGTAGATAAAACATGACAGCGATTAAGGTCTGACAGGCCACCCCAAATACACCCTTATCAAGATCACCTTTGAAAGAACTGGTATGGATCTCATTTGGCCAATGGCCTGGGAGGCTGCTTTGTATTAGTCCGTTGGATTACGCAACACAATATTCCAATGCAGTGCTTGGTGCTCACGGAATCAGCACAGCCAAGGGACCGGAAAAAGACTTTGGATGATCCATGATTTGCACTTCCTTAAAACTGTTTAGGTCTCACTCTTGCTTCAGAGGATAGTGTAACCTGGATACTGCAGATGTGTACACAAGAGCTGCTGCTGTAATCACAAAGACTGCCCTGCGATATATTAATAAAAGTGGACTGAATTGAATTAAACATCCTAACTGAATATCTGCTGTGATCCAGATGAGGATGGGTTCGCTTTTGTCTGTGGTTCTTCCTCTTGTCATCTCAGGGAGTTTTTCCTTTGCCACCATCGCCTCTGACTTGCTCATTAGGAATAAATCCACCAATCCAACCATTTTCTGTACAAAGGCTCTCAGGGCGGCTGGAGCCTATCCCAGAGAACTCGGGGAACAAGGCAGGGGACACTCTGGACAGGGTGCCAACCCACCGCAGGGCTCAATCACACACATACGGACATGTTTAACACGCCAATCAGCCTACAACACATGTCTTTGGACTGGGGGAGGAAACCGGAGTACATGGAGGAAACCCCCAAAGCATGGAGAGAACATGCAAACTCCGTGCACACACGACAAAGGCGGGAAGTGATATATATATATAATTGAACCGAGTAGGCATTATTGGTTATGTCTTATACTTTATACATTGCTGTGAAATAAAGCGATCTGAACCAGTGTATACCACCTGCAGACCAGTGGGTTGGTGGAGCGCTATTAGGAAATATTTGCAAATATTACTCATAAGTTCATACACCCCGATAATCAGAATTAGCATAAGGAGTTGGACAACCGTTTCCCCCGTTACACAGACTTTTCCCTATTTGAATTATTAAAGGGCTGAAACCCAGGGGGTGTTGGAGGATTAATACACACTGAACTTTCACACTGTGTAACTTAGAGAATTTGTTCCATTGCGAGAATTTGCGATTTTCAGTTTTGCAGCACTATTTGATCATTTTCCTACTTATTAAAACAAAGGAACACCTGTGAACCTGAGCATACAAATTTCTCTCATTTTTGAAAGAAAGTTTATACACCTAAGGGTGTATAAACTTTTGTAATCAACTATACACACACGTAATCATCCACTTGAGTTTCCTCTTCACAACTGTTGCTGGGGTTTTTTTTTTTGTCCATGTCCATCATGCAATCAGCAAGTTCGGGGGAGTCCTGAAACTCATCCCCACCTTCAGGATCCCTGAGGCATCTCAAGAGCTTTTTTTTTAAAGCCCCATCAATGTCACCAACACATTAACAATGTCTGACACAACAAATCAACAAAGTTCACTTCAGCTTTGGCTTTCAGTCCACTCAGTGCATGGGGGTGGGGGTGGGGATGGGGGGGGGTGCCTGGCTGCATAGTCTACCCAAGAGTCATACTGAAATATTCCCCAAGTAATCATAATCAAAATAAATGATTATGTGAATTTTAACACATATAAGGGGAATTGAATGCTGCGTGCCAAACTGTAGACCATACATTAAATAGACTAACACTAGTACCGTCAGCTCTTCGAGCTCTGTTTTGCTCTGACCTGACTGTCAATACTATGATATAATAGAACTAACTAATTGAGCTCCACAGCTAACATTACTTAGCTAGCTAAAACACAAGCTCGGGTTGAGAGTCATGATGTGAGCTTACTCTCTGCAGTGCTTCAGTTGGCTCTAAGGCTGATGGTAATGAGCTAGCTCGCTAAAATCAGTCTAAGAACTTCTGATGTGTGTGTTTTTATAATCTGATCTGTGTTCTGTGTGCTTTTTACCTCAAAAACCAAATGTTTCTCATTATTTCTTGTCTTCTTTGCCAGCTATCACTTCTGGTGTACCTCTGGGCTCTGTTTTAGGCCCTATTGCATTTTCACTGTATATCTTTTAGTGTGTAGCTTTCAAATGTAACAACATTTATGCTGATGAAACACTTCTGTATTTCTGAAGAACGCTGTCAGTCAACTCAGTTTTGCTATCATGGTGCGGTACTTCTTTCTAAAGTTGCACCGTGATGGTGTATGAAGTATGAAAATGGCCGACAAGTCAAATCCAAAAGTTCTTTACTTTACTGTGATTTATAAAGATTCATTTACTAAGTTATTCTATACACTCAGAAATGCCAGTGTTTTTTTATTTTTCTGGAGTCTGACTAAGTCTAATTGTGGAAGCTGTCTCAAATGTGAAGAGGGGGATTATGGGTAGTAGGTGGTCGAGACTCCACAGGAAAACCCTGCATGATTCAAACAGCTCCAACAGCAACCAACTGCGCTGCAGGGTCGATGCTAATCACAAACACAACCCATGCTGCCAGATGCACCTGGCATCTCTCTCTCTCTCTTTCTCTCTCACCCTCTCCCTCACTCTTTCTTTCTCTCTCTCTCTCTCTCTCTCTCTCTCTCTCTCTCTCTCTCTCTCCCTCACTCTCCTGTGCCAGCTGGAGTGTCACCACAGTGTGAGGTCTTTACACATGGATGTCAAGTCAAATAAAACCAGTTAAAACAGAGCTTTTAACATCAAACCTGAAGACGCTGATGTTCCTCACCTGAACGTCTCTGGGGCTCAATTTAAAAACAAAACAAAACAAAAAAACAGAAAGAGAGTGGTCCTTTATATTGATCTGGTTTTTAAAAAAGACCACAAATTGAGTTTTCTGCCCGGGAATATTTCAGTGTTCATCTTAGCAGCTAACAGTGATGTAAACTTTGATTCAAGTTCCTGAGTTGATTCTTTCAGAATGATTCAGCTGATTCGATCTCGCCTTGGAGAAATTAAAACTTCCAAAATGTGCCATGTGAAATTCTAGGCTGTACATGACACACGTCTCAGCGATAATCGAGCTAAACACCACTCACTTTGAGCTACAGTACTGTGCAAAAGTCTTAGGCAAATGCAAAGATATGCTTAAATCAAAGATGCCTTCAAAAATAATGAAATTAAATGTTTCTCCATGTTATAAAAAAATACTATAAAGAGCAGTAAATAGTAATAAATGAAACAAAGGCAATAATTGTTGTGACAGCCCTTTGCTTAGAATTAGTGCGGTTTTATAAGGAAATGAGCTATACGTGTTATTGCCTGGCTTGCAGAACCAGACACGGTTCTTCTGGAGACCCAGCGGCCTTCATTATGTTTTTTGTCTGAAAAGTGTCTCTTACCAGGTAATATGCTGCTTTATTCACTAAAATGTGTTTGTACTGACTCGATAATGTAGAAGTCATGAAATTAAAATCTAAAGTTTGTACTAAAAAGAAAAACGGGCGGGGGGCAAGACTTTTGCACAGTACTGTACTTTCATGACTTGAAGACACTTTTGCTATAATCAACAAGAAACTCACAAAGTTAAACATGACCACATGTATACATTCCTATTGTCTTACTATATGCTCTAGAGCAGTGGTCACCAACCCTGTTCCTGGAGATCTACTGGTGCGTTCAAGTCCTCCTTGGAAGTTCGTATTTACAAGCTGGGAAGTCGTAACTACGACGTCAGGCACGTTCAAGTCACCTCAGTCGGAGAGGTAAGATGGTGGTGTACCTTCTCTTAATTAACTACAAAAAAAAATAAAGCAAGTTTTTTTCAACTCTACTTCTAGAAAATGAAGAATAAAGAATGCGCATCAGGTGTGTTTAGATTTTTTATGTGTATTAATCAATTTATGATGCCACTGTAAACTTTAAAAATACTGTTACATATTATATCGTGATTGTACAACGTTATCGTATTTTGTATAGGCAATTATACAAATTGCCTTTTCTTCTCTTCTCTGTGCCCCTCCTCCCCCTTCCCCTACCTCTCTCACTGCAGATGACTTCGCCACTTTCATTTCCAACAAGGTTACATCAATCAGGAACCAGTTCTCAACCCCAGACATGCACAGACCGGCTCCTCCTCCATGTAACTCCCAACTGTCCTCCTTCTGTCCCCCTCTCAGAGACTGATGTCTCTAAACTCCTCCTCACTAGCCATCCCACAACCTGTCCTCTTGACCCTATCCCTTCTCACCTTCTTCAGTCCATCTCTCCCACACTATTACCTGCACTCACACACATCTTTAACACATCCCTCTCTCCTGGCACATACCCTACCTCATTTAAGCAGGACCCGGGTTACCCCACTGCTTAAAAAACCATCACTCAACCCTGCTGTGGTTGACAACTACAGACCTGTTTCCCTCCTCCCTTTTCTCTCCAAAACTCTTGAAAGAGCCGTTTTTATTCAACTCTCCAATTTTCTCACACAGAACAACCTCCTGGACACCAAGCAGTCTGGCTTCAAGAGCAATCACTCCATGGAGACTGCTCTGCTTTCCGTCACTGAAGCCTTACGACCATCAACCTCAAGATCATCTGTCCTCATCCTTCTCGACCTCTCTGCTGCTTTCTACACTGTGAACCATCAGATCCTCCTGTCAACTCTCTCCAGCATGGGAATCACCGGAACGGCTCTGCACTGGGTGGAAGCCTATCTCTCAGACAGCTCCTTCAAGGTATTGTGGAGGGGAGGTATTTCTGAAACTCAGCAACTCACAACTGGCATTCCACAGGGATCAGTTCTGGGTCCACTCCTCTTTTCTATCTACACTACATCTCTAGGGCATCTCTATGTCTCATGGCTTCTCATATCATTGCTATGCTGATGACACCCAGCTCTATTTGTCCTTCCAGCCTGACGACCCATCCGTCTCTGCTTGTATCTCTGCTTGCCTGTCAGACATCTCGGTCTGGATGAGGGAACACCACCTTAAGCTCAACTTGGCAAAATCTGAGCTTCTTGTCATCCCAGCCTGTCCCTCAATCAACCACAACCTCACTGTACAGCTCGGCTCAACCACACTCAAGCCAACCAGGACAGCCGGGAACCTTGGGGTGATTCTTGTGTGATTCTTCTTTACAGACCACATTTCAACAACTGCACGGTCCTGTAGGTTCATTCTGTACAACATCAAGAAAATCAGACCCTACCTTACAGAACAGGCTACACAGATACTAGTCCAGGCTCTTGTCATCTCAGATCTACTCTCAGGCCTCTCAGCAGCTCCATCAAAC
Source organism: Ictalurus furcatus (assembly GCF_023375685.1). Taxonomy (NCBI): domain Eukaryota; kingdom Metazoa; phylum Chordata; class Actinopteri; order Siluriformes; family Ictaluridae; genus Ictalurus; species Ictalurus furcatus. Next base: position 19,067,857 of record NC_071279.1, read on the forward strand.
CCCTTCAGTTGTCTCAGAATGCTGCAGCACGCTTCATCTTCAACCAGCCCAAAAGAACCCATGTCACACCCCTCTTCATCTCCCTCCACTGACTTCCTGTAGCCGCCCATATCAAATTCAAGGCCTTGATGCTCACGTACAAGACCTTTTCTGGAACAGCACCCCCTTACCTCAACACTCTTATGTTGCCTCTCACAATCTGTGATCGATTAACGACCGACGTTTAGTAGTACCTACTCATCTTGGCTCAAGGTCCCTTTCCGGAACCTTCACACTATCTGTCCCTCAGTGATGGAATGAACTTCCAACCTCAGTCCGGACCACAGAATCTGTCACTATCTTCAAAGCACTGCTAAAGACCCACCTCTTCCGTGAACACGTAACTAACCCCTAAAATGCCAACCCCACATTATCCTTTAAAAAAAAAAAAGTACTCAGCTCTTACACCTCAACTCTGCGAGTTATAAATCTTGTATGGTAGCACTACTTGTATTGTTCTCCACTTGATATATCGCTTTGCTTGTATTTCCTCATGTATAAGTCGCTTTGGATAAAAGTGTGCGCTAAATGAATAAATGTCAATGTAATTATCTTGTTTTATTGTAAATAAAAAGCCTGACAAAGATATGTTAAGCATTTTGTTTGTATTTCAATAACTCTCTGCATAAACCAAACACAAAATAACTGAAATCAGCTTCTGGGGCGAGTAAACATTCAATTTCAGTGTTTTCTTACTGACACGCCCCCAACTCAGAAACTCTGAGCTCGAACAAAATCCCGAGTTTCCCACTCGTAAATACAACGTTGTGCTGACATTCATGTGCGTGCAACTTGTAAATATTCCAACATAACTTGAACACACCATACAAAGGGGCGGCTGTGGGTCAGGTGGTATAACGGGTTGTCCACTAATCGTAGGGTTGGAGGTTCGATTCACAGAACACATGACACCACATGACTCCACATGACTCCACATGACTCCACATGACTTCATATGACTCCACATGACTTCATATGACTCCACATGACTTCATATGACACCACATGACTTCACATGACTACGTGACTTCACATGACACCACATGACTCCACATGACTTCACATGACTCCACATGACTTCACATGACTACGTGACTCCACATGACTCCACATGACTCCACATGACTTCACATGACTCCACATGACACCACATGACTCCAAATGACTTCACATGACTCCACATGACTTCACATGACTCTACATGCCAAAGTGTCCTTGGACAAGACACTGACTCTAAATTGCTTCCGATGGCAAGCTAGCGCCTTGCATGGCAGCTCTGCTACCGTTGGAGTGTGTGTGAATGGGTGAATGGGTGAATGAGACACAGTGTAAAGTGCTTTGTAGAACTGCTAAGGTAAAAAAAAAGAGCTATATAAGTGCAGACCATTTAACATACCTTCCTGACGACTTCAGTACTGGCCATAATGGTGGCCACCTGACCATCTAACACACCTGTTTTAGTTGAACAAGAACTTCTTAAGGCAGTGATTAGATCAGGGGTGTCCAATCTTATCCGCAAGGGCCGGTGTGGGTGCAGCTTTTCATTCCAACCAAGCAGGAGCCACACCTGATTCCACCTGTTTAATCAGCTGATCTTGGCTTTCAGTAGACTAGCTTGGTTGGAATGAAAACCTGCACCCACACCGGCCCTTTCCGGATAAGTAACGTCAGTCAAACTACTGAATTTCAAGTTAAGTAGTGTGTTATTTAATGACAGAGGATGGATAGAAAGGACATTGGAAACATGAGCAGGAGTGAACAGATACAACTGATGAGTCTCACAATAATACACATAGTAAGTAGCACAAATCTATTAGCGTCACATTTTTTAGGGTTTACAAGCAACCACGATTTCAAAATGGACGAGCTTCAGGTTTGCATTTAAACAACCTGCAGATTAAAAACAATGTTTTTTGGAGAAAAAAAAAATTAAGACGACAAAAGAACTAAGACCCGTGTGCTAATGATATCACACCGATAGACAGAGCTAAATAAAATATAAAACCATGATCAACTTATCGGGGGGAAAACAGGTCACATGGTGATGGTTGAGATGGTCATTTTTATCTCTTGATGTCCTGCGGTCAGTTTTTAAATGAAAGGGGGAAACGGTTTTGACCTGCTGAGCTGGAGGTGTGAATTTCAGCAGAATATTACACAAAACAAGTAATCCTGAAGTTCAGAGTAAAACAGAGTAAATGAAATTCTTTTTCATCACGTCCACCACTTTCCGTCTTCTCTTGATTTGTATTTATTTATATTTTGCGATTACGGTAACCGAAAACAGTGAGAAATGATTTCTTTCCTCATTCTGGTTTCGTACATTTCTCACAGCGTACCACATATCACCTAGCGCACGGGTTTACAACACGTGCGAATCGTTAGTACGTTTCTATTCCCCAAGACGGAAGAAAAGATCCGGAAAGTTCCCCCACTTGTAACGGCATGTACAGACAGCGTGTAAACACGCAAATCTTTTTGTTTGACTTCCGAGATTCCACTAATGTCTTCTGCCCAGCCAGTAGCAGAGCCGCAGCGTGATCACGGTGTGAGAAAAAACAGTAACGTCAGGTCCTTGAGAAGTGAAGGTCAGTACAGCGCTGTTAGGGGAGTGCGGTTTATTTCTGCTTACACGACAGAACAATATGACTAATGTGTTTATACAGAAAGGACACGGACTGTCGTTCGATCCTTACGCGTACTACGAGAACGCGGACCTACGCTAGACTCGATCTGTGTGATCAGAAATGTGTGTTCTACTGCTTTACTATCAATCTAAACACTGTAGGAGTTTAATTACGTTCAGGAACCTTAGGAAGACAGTTAAAGCTATTAATATGATATAAACTCCCAACCTTCCAATCGTTGGTCCAGCTGACACTGGAGACTCCTTCCATGTAAATGTTACAGAGCAATTACACGCTGTTTATGTGGAACGCCCGCCGTACCAGTGCCTGTGAATGAGCTGAAACAATAACGTACTAGAACGAGCATATCGACGTATATTAATCATCTCTTTCTGGCCAATCAGATTTGAGAAATCAGTAGCGTTGTGCTAGACAATAAAATAGCAGTGGGCACAGCATGGAACCCTGTGGCACCCCAGGCTGTAAGGCTGCGTTCACGCCATTTTGGAGTTACCGTAATTACTAGATGTTCACGTCGTCGGACTCTGAAATAAATGAATCTGCGTGAGATGTTTTTTAACTGCAAAATTCGTTTAAACTCTATTGTATGTCTTTCGCTGATTTTAATATTAATCGTGCAGTGTTGAGACGTTAATAATAGTCAATTATACACATTATTACACAGAAAGATTACGAGACAACTAGTAGATGATTAGAGTAGATACTTCGTTTATGATTTCCTGCAGTATTAGTCGAGGTACTGTATTTTGTCTCTTTCTTTTCTTCTTTCTTTCTTTCTTTCTTTCTGCTTAGGCATACTCTGCTCACAGTTAGGAAGGATACCTTGCTGGATTAGCATTGCAGCAGCTAGCCACTCAGGCCCCTTTTCCACCCAGGATCGATTTCCCGATGAGGCAAAGCTCTTAAATCACAGTGCCATGGCAGTGCTGACTCCACTCTACTCCTCAACCTGGAAGGGGGGGGCGGAGAAAAAGAAGGAAAAAAAAAACCCTAGCCAGAAATGAACGCATGTCACAACACCATCTATCACGGGCTGCAGCTGAGGACATGGTCTCCTCGTCTCCTCTCCTGCCCTCAGACAACACCGGCCCCAGAGTTATATCCAGTGTGTCTCCTAAAGTAAGACGGAGCATTACATCACTGGCTAATGGAAAGGCCATGTCAGCTTAGAGAGATGTTTGGCAATATCTTATTAGGACTGACATGCTGTAATGCCACCGTGTATAATTCACCTACATCTCCAACACAGTCGGGCAAAAACAAATACTCACTGAGACACACGCTGCATCTTCTGAAACAAATTACAGAAGCTAGCCTGCATATCCAAAGCTACAAACAGCCCAAATATATTATGTTGCTTCTCTGCATTCCAATATTCAAGTGCATAAGCATGTTTATGGAGAGTTTAAAAAAACCAAACGGACGCATCAGTCAACAAGAACAAACTGACAGTCCCATGATGCATTGTGACACCATGGTGATGTTGGCAGGCTCAGACGTCTAACTATGTTTTTAAATTTTAATTCCTAAAATTAATTCCTGAGAAATTAGCCATACAGCTGTATTGTCTTGAGCCTTTTTGCCTCGTACCTCCGAGGTTGGGGGTCGAATCCCACCTCCACTCTGTGTGTGCGGAGTTTGCATGTTCTCCCAGCTCTTCAGGGGTTTCCTCCGGGTACTCCGGTTTCCTTCCCCAGTCCAAAGACATGCGTCGTAGGCTGATTGGCGTGTCTACATTGTCTGTAGTGTGTGTGATTGTGCCCTGCGACAGGGTTTGCACCCTGTCCAGAGTGTCCACCGCCTCGTGCCCCGAATTCCCTGGGATAGGCTCCAGGCTCCCCGTGACCCTGTGTAGGATAAGCGCTACAGAAAATGGATGGAAATTATCCAGGAAACCCAGAATGCTGTTGCACAATACACACAGGCAGAGGTATTGCTCAATAGTGAGTACACAGGGTGTTTTAATCACACGTTGGTACGTTCTCTGTTCTCGTGTCCTCGTGAACATATTTCCTAAGTCCATTTCCCTGTTCGTGGTATTGAGAAACACCCGGGGGCTCTGTAGCAGCCACTCATGAATGACCAATTCAAATCAGAGATGCAAATGATTGTGCAAGTAATTACTTGCCATTTGTGAGGTGTTGTAAAAAGCTGTGCTCATCAGGAAATGAATAGGAAAACATCCCCGCTTCGAATTATCTCCTGTGATATTAAAAGCTTTGTGGCCGTCTGTTCTATTAACTCAGCAAAATTCAAAATGAACAGCTTGTTTTTTTCTCAGCGTGAAGCTATTATGGGAAGACAATCGAAGACTCCTCTGTCCTGAAGAAGTCGGAAAACTTAAAGTTATGACCTTACCTCTGTTCCAAAGTGTTTACACTGGAGACTCCTTACAGAGAACTTCACCCGTTGAATGTGCTGTTACTATAGAAACGTTAAAACCTGTATAGAAACCTCAGAGCTGCTGTTCTGACACCAGACGTGATGTCTGACTAAACTATGGACTTGGGGGTCGACGGAGATCACCTCTGGTGCCTCGGGGTTTTTAAAGCAGCTGAGCACTTTGGAGAAGATTAGGTTTCTCCCTCGACACTTCCCAGACACTAAAGATGCTGGTTAATGCCTATTATAGTCATCCCACATAGATCACTGCGCTCTCGTGTTTGCTTTGGAATAACATCGCTGACGTCACGTCCACGGAGAAATAAATATGTCCGAGTCTATATTTACGCTTTACTACCGTGAAACTGGAGCGTCGAAGACGAGGAGCACGAAGGAAACGTGACGTCTGTACTCAACCGGATTCCCAATTCATGGAAATGAATAAGTACGGCTAGCAGTGATCGAGCAGAGAGGAACAGATAAGGAGGGTTTAATGAGACAGAGAGATAAGAAGAGAAATAAAGAGAGAGAGAGAGAGAGAGAGAGAGAGAGGGAGAGAGCGCTGATCTTGATTGAACAGCAGGGAGAGCACTCTAATGGGCTGGTCTCTATCGAATGCACAATCGGACAGGTCTACCTTAATGTACACAGAGTCATCCGTCGTTTCCCTAAAGTGGATTAGAGCGCTCTTTAAAGGTCAGTCAGCAGGCAGGAAGACCACGCCGGATTTCCTGACATCAAGAAGCTTGATCAGCTCGTTGTCAGAACACACAAACCCCCTCTGCCCATTTTTTAATCTACTCTGCTGTGCTCAGAGTCTCGGCTAATGAAATGAGATCAGCTTGGCCTAGAGACAGCTCGTCCTCCTGATTAGGAGCTGCGTCGAGCTCACTACGTCTCGCTGAGTCGCTCGTTTCGCACTGGAAACCGGGTCCGTTCTGAACACGATAGCGAGAAAGTCGAAATGCCAAGTTTATTGTCACGTCCACAAGGACGGCACAGAACATGCGGCGGAATTCCTACGTCCAGTGTGTTTCTCCAAAGGTTTAGTAGCTCAGAAGTTAATAAAGTGTCACTGATTAATGTTTCGCGCTACACTTTCAATATCATCTCCAAGCTGAAGTCGATAATCACAGTGTTTACCCCAGTGGGAAAATTTATTTGGCCCAGGAAAGTTGTAAAAAAATATATAATTTTTTAAAATCATCTGATTCATCAGCGCACTTCAGCAGAAACGCCATTTCCACCGAGATGCTGTTAGGTGTCAGCAGCATCGCTCTCACTGCGTAAACCACAGCCTATAAATTGAGATTCAATTTATTTGAAGGAGGATTTATGGCCGTGGAAGTCTAATGGAGGAACCTCATCTGGGGTTGTCACATCAGGGAGCACTCCTGTCTAATTAAAATAAGGAGTGGATATTGTGGACGCAGTAAAACTTGAGCTGTCACCATAAGCCAGAGAGAGAGAGCGAGAGAGAGCGAGAGAGAGAGAGAGAGAGCGAGAGAGTGAGAGAGACAGACAGGAAGTCTGGATGCGCCGATAGATTTTTCCAGCCAGATCAGAGCCATGAATTTTACTGCGGAGAGGAGGAAAAGCCAACAGATTACTCACCTCGGTGCTCTTTTCTGCATTGCTTATTCCAAAATATAACGAGGTTCAAACTGCAAAATTAATGGCACCCTTTAAAACAATGGACAATTATAATTGAATGAAATAAACATTACGGGAAAATGACAAAAATTTCCACTCAAACAATTGGAGAAACTGTTTCCTGGGGGCAATAGTAATATTTTCTCTCAAATATGTCCCTTCATCTTCCATCATCATGGCACCGATCACAGATCAGGTTCTTTTCGTCGGGAAGTTAGTTAGTGGACAGTTGATGTGCATGTAATGTCATCATGAATTCTGCTGAGTACCGGCATATTTTACTCAAACCTGGTTGCATGTGACGATTAAATAAATGAATTAGTGAAAATGAGTGCTTTGTGATAAACAGCGTACGGATTTGAAGCCGTGAGTTCACGCTAGTGAATGTCAGTGTGACACAAGACCGCTGTGTTTCACCGTACAGAGCAGCATCACAGCGACAAGCAACAATTACATTGAAATGTTCCCAATTCTAGGCAAATTCTCTCTCTCTCTCTCTCTCTCTCTCTCTCAAGGCTTTAATATAAACAGGAATGTGGTCTTTCATACAGATCTATGGACTGCAATGGATTTACTGTAAGACTGACGGGGTTTGGGGTTCCTGGGTGGAGGGTGTGAGTGGGGGGTCTGATGGGGTTCTTTTTTTAAAATGTAAATATGTAAATATACCACACTGATGCATTAAAGGCATCTTAAAAGTAAAAAAAAAATGCTCTCTCTCTCTCTCGCGAGACATGCTACTCCTGAGATACCAGACCTGCCTGGTCCATCCTGATGTCCTACTTCTAGATGGAGTTCTCATCACTTGCTCTTACATTTATGGCAGATGCCCATATAAAGCGCGACTTACATTTATCTCATTTATATAACTGAGCAGTTGAGGGTTTAGGACCTTGCGCAAGGGCCCAGCAGTGGTAGCTTGGTAGTGCTGGGGTTTGAACTCCTGACCTTCTGATCAGAAACCCAGAGCCTTAAAGCACTGAGCCTCTACTGCCCCGGTGTTGCTGTTGCCGAGGATGACCCCCACACGGACAGACTGAAGATACATGAGATTACTGTGTATGGTTTTACTCAAAAACCATGAAGATGGCTGTGGATGCTCTTCCTTGGATAGCTTTAGGATTGCGAGTGCTATGCATTCAAGTCTCCACCACTGACTGGTCGGAAACTTCCATACAACAGACTTTAAGTTCAAACCGATATGAATTCAGAAATGACTCTGATGCCCATCAGCTCCTGGTTACACAATTGCACTTTTTGACTCTACAGTAAACAGTTATAGAAGAGTAATTATTTATGATTGTACTATCCAGTGTCACTCAGATGAGGACGGGTTCCTTTCTGAGTCTGGTTCCTCTCAAGGTTTCTTCCTCATATTGTCTCAGGGAGTTTTATTCTCACCACCGTCACCTCTGGCTGCTCGTTGGGGGTAAATTCATACATTTAAAATCTATATCCTGTGTTTATATATTTCTGAAAAGCTACTTTGGGACAATGTCCACTGTTAAACACGCTACACAGATAAAACTGAACTGAACTGAAATGATGTATGACGCAGTAAAGAGCAAATCCAAATGACGGTCTGAAACGATTCCTCAGCTCGACCCTGCGGACCGTGTGGACTGCCGTTTCTTCAGTTCCCCGCTCACAATATTATTATATCTGCAGTTAATTCCCATTTACTGTCTGACGCAACAAAGGCAGAACCATGCTTTCAGTATCCTGTCATATACGATGTCTCATTAAATGTGTATCGAGGCATTAGGAGGAAAAATAAAGCTTGTAATGAAGCAGCAGAGATCGCTGGAGCCTCTGGTGAGTATACGCAGCTAGTACAGTTAGCTCGCTTCGCTAATTAAATCTGCTGGTTAAGCTCGTACAAAGCTGAGCATGTAACAAGTAAATCAAACTTTTGAATGGATTTGAAACTAAAGTGCTGTGTATGAATTGTATAGTGGCGTGTAAGCTATATATTTTGCTTTAAAAAAAAACAACAACATGCTGGACAGGCCACGCCCACAAGCGGCAACATTAGCGGTCACTACGCACCCACAAGCGAGTGTGAATGCAGGATACGCTTGTGGGATGTTACCGGAAGCGGCTCAGTGCTGTTCTGTGTAGGGTTGTGGATGGGTTTTAAATAAGTATATATATATTTTAATGTATTGCTTGGAATAACCCAATACACCTTCCACTTTATTAAGAACGCCTGTTCACCTGCTCATCCACGCTCGAATCGGCCAACCGAGTGTGAGCAGCGCAGTGTATAAAATCATACGGTGTATAACACTGTACAGATCCAGGTCAAGATCTTCCGTTAATGTTCACATCCAACATCAGAATGGTGAAAAACACTCAGTCATCTCAGAAAAAATAAGTGCCTGTTTTTTTGTTTTTTTTTCCAGAAAAATCACAGGATGATGCGAAAAACAAACAACATCGAGTGAGTGGCGGTTTTGCACACACCTTGTGCAGAACGCTGAGAGAGGTCAGAGGAGAACGGGTGGACTGGTTTGAGGCGACGGGACTGCTACTGACGGTAACTCTGTGCAACCGTGGTGAGCAGAAAAGCATCTCAGAAAGAACAACCCATCGAACCTTGAGGTGGATGAACTACAACAGCAGAAGACCACCGCAGGTTTCAGTCCTGTCGGCCAGGAACAGGAGTCCAAGGCTGCAACTGGACAGGTGAAGATTGGACCAACAGCTGGACTGTTATTAAAGTGCACATGTTAATAATGTTATATATTGTATATATAGGTTATATATGTTGTTGACTTATTAAGGGTGCCAATAATTATGACGCTGACTCTGTATGCCTAAGCAAGAATATAAGGCAGCACTGCGTTGCTATGAAGTCTGTATGAAACAGTGAGAAGGCGCTGTGGAGGAAGATGAGCACAGCTCATATGATCTGATGGTTATTAATTAATTCATTAATTTATACATGTGTATATTGTTATGTGTGTCTCGGGGCGGCGCTTCAGAAGTGCTGAAACGTTCCGCGTGCAGTTCGGCTTCCAAAGCTCGCGCGGAGCGTCGCGTCTGCACAGCACACGGCGCAAACTTTTGCGCCGATTAATCGCCAGACACGCGCGCGCAGCGATCAGTGTGTGATGAGTCCAGGAGAACTTCACGGTCGGGGCCGCGCGCGCCGGCGGTGTGTGTGAGTTTTTTTTTTTTTCTTTTACTACCGGAGCAGATTCGCCGTCGCTCGGACACCCCGCGTGCGCTCTCGTCCCTTCTCTTCTTCATGCCACCCAGTAATGACAGAGCTGAGCGACAACGTTCGGGCTTCAGAGTAGCTCGCAGCTCGCGAGGAAGTGCGCCGCCGCCGCCGATCAGCTCGCGACGCTGCGTTGAATCCGTCCGAACGGGAGAGTTCCGCGGCGCGCGCCGGACCGTCGACCCGCCGCAGGGATGCGCGGCTGCGATCATTTTGCGCTCACTTTGGGCTTCGTGCCTTTCCTGCTCAGCCACTGCCTCCTGTTCTCTGCGCTACTGCAGGTGAGTGTGTATGCGGAGAAAAACACCCGCGCGTGAGTGCATTAACGCATGCGTATGTGAGGGTCTGGGATGAAAAGATCTCTGGACCATCTTTTAAGAGGTTCTTTGGAGTTAGAACCCTTACAAGTGACTCTCGTAACGTTCCCGCAAAGGTTCTTCATGACAAAAGGCTCTAAACCCATGCGTTCCGGTCCAAACTGGATTTTTTGTAAAAAGTGGAATCATATTATTTTCTTTTATTCGGCTACATTTCATTTTTAATTAAACTTTATGCGCGTGGATCATTTTCTCGATTACAGCGGGTTCCAGAAAGGGGCTTTTCATGAAAGTTAATACACTGCAAATATTCTCTCTCTCTCTCCCTCTGTCTGTCTGTCTGTCTGTCTCTCTCTCCCTCTCTTTCTCTCTCTGTCTGTCTCTCTCTCTCTTTCTCTCTCTCTGTCTGTCTGTCTCTGTCTCTCTCTCTCTCTCCATCTCTCTCTCTCTCTCTCTCCCTCTCTTTCTCTCTCTCTCTGTCTGTCTCTCTCTCTCTCTCTCCCTCTTTCTCTCTCTCTCTCTCTCCATCCCTGTCTCTCTCTCTCTCTCTCTCTCTCTCTCTCTCTCCATCCCTGTCTCTCTCTCTCTCTCTCTCTCTCTCCATCCCTGTCTCTCTCTCTCTCCTTCTTTCTCTCTCTCCATCCGTGAATCTGTCTCCCTCTCTGTATTTCTCTGTCTTCCTGTCTCTCTCTCCCTGTCTCTCTCTCTCTCTCTCTCTCTCCCTCTTTCTCCATTCCTGTTTCTCTCTCTCCCTGTCTCTCTCTCTCTTTCTCTCTCTCCATCCCTGTCTCTCTCTCTCCCTGTCTCTCTCCCTGTCTCTCTCTCCCTGTCTCTCTCTCCCTGTCTCTCTCCCCCTGTCTCTCTCTCACTCTCAGCAAGTGTCTAAGATTATCTAACATTTCTCGTTGAGATTATTACATAATAGCATCATATTTCTATCTATTCCTCGATCAGTTTTCTAGTTTATTAATGAGTAGGAATATGCAGAACTAATCTTAATAAGCGTATATTTGTTTAAAAGCAACATAATAAAGAGAATTATTCATTGAATTTGTGTATATTCAGAAACTCCGGAATATATTTACTGCAGCGTGTATATTTATTACTGAGCTCGTAATTACGATAATAATTATTTTATTATGTGGTTCGACTGATCACTCGGATTGAATGTGTTTAATCCGAACATCTGCGACTCAGACACAGGTCTGTCTCCAGATAACACACAGCTGGATTATTAGTGCACACATTCAGATAATGAGACTAATCTTTCAATCAGTCTGATTATGTTCATGAGGTAAGCCTGTATTTATTTATATATATTTATATATGTATGTATCTCCACGCTGTATATTTCTATATTGCACCGGTCATGCTCAGGTCATTTTCACTCAAGAATGAAAGGAATGACAGAAAACAGTGCTGAAATATTAAGTGCTTGGAACGGCGAGGCCGAGTCGTCTGTTTGCGCTGTACAGCGAGGACATTTGGGTTTGAGATCAGAAGATGGAGATGAGATGATGTTTTAGGATTGCAGCTTTTATTTCCTGGTGTTTACATCTAAATGTTTAAACAACATAAAATATAGAGCCGTTTGTATCAGACGGCCCAATTTTTAGGCGAGCAAAAGTATAGGAACGGATCAGTCTTGAAGTTAATAAGTAAATAACACTTAATATTTGGTTGTGTTTCCTTTGCTTGCAGTAAGTGCATCAATCCTGCGACTCACTGACACCAAACTGTTCGTTTCTTCTTCTGTGAAGCTTCTCCAGGTTTCTCCTGCAGCTTCTTTCAGTAGTTGTGTGTTTCGGGGGGTTTCTCTCTTCAGTCTCCTCTTCAGGAGGTGAGGTGCTGATCAGTTGGGTGAAGGTCTGCTGATGGACTTGTCCAGTCTAAACCCTTCCACTTTCCCCCTGATGAAGTCCTGTGTTGAGGTGGAAGTGTGTTTTGGATCGTTGT
>NC_071279.1:19090077-19092577 GCF_023375685.1 Ictalurus furcatus
TAGATTTACGCCATTCAGTCAATAACCGCCTGCAAACTGAAAGCCATGGACATCGTCAAATGTTGAGTTTGAGATGCTTTACCAGGTCTTTACTGCAGCTGCCTTCAGTTGCTGCTTGTTTGTGGGTTTTTCTGCCTGTAGTTTTGTCTTCAGTAAGTGAAAAGCAGCACAAGGGGGTTGAGGTCAGGTGATTGACGCTGCCATTTAAGAACATACCATTTCTTTGACTTAAGAAGCTCTTGGGATGCTTTCGCGGTACGTTTCGGGAGGTCGTTATCCATCTGTACTGTGAAGCGCCGTCCTGTTTCAGTTTTGCAGGATTCGACTGAATCTGAGCAGAACGTATTGCTCGATACACTACAGAATTCATCCTGCTCCTTCTATCAGCACTCACATCATCAGTAAACACCAGTGACCCAGTTCCACTGGCAGCCGTACACGCCCATGCCATAACACTTCCTCCACCATGTTGAGAGATAATGTGGTATGCTTTGGATCACGAGCTCTTCCTTTCATTCTCCATTATCTTCTCTTCCCATCGTTCTGCTACAAGTTAATCCGTTGGTCAGGTTGTTTTTTTTTTAATCAAAGTCTAATCTGGCCTTTCTGCTCTTAAGTGTTACCAGAGGTTTGCATCTTGAGGTAAAGCGTCTGTATTTACATTCATGAAGGTGTCTCTTGATTGTAGACTTTGACAATGATACGCCCACCTCCTCCAGACTGTTCTTGACTTGGCTAGATGTTCCGAAGGGGTTTTCCCTTCAACAATGGAGAGAATTCTGCGATCGTCCACTTTAGTTGTGTTCCGTGCTCTTCCAGGCGTCTTGATGTTGCTGAGGTCACCGGTGCGTTCCTTCTTTTTAAGAATGTACCAAATTGTTGATTTGGCACACTTTAGAAACCTCTAAAGTTTCTGCTGTGTCTCTGATGGGTCTGTTTTGTTTTTGATGGCCTCCTTCACTTGCATCAACACCTCTTTGGTTCGCGTATTCCCATGAACTCCATATGTATGACTACTTGATTTATTAATCATTTAATCACTGTGACACTTACATACCAATAACAGCGAGCGGTTATTCCTTTTAGTCATGATTTCATTAAATAATGTGTTATTACTAATACTTTGCGTCCTCCATCTTGCCTGAATGATGGGATGTGAGATTTGTGTGTTTGGTATAAACAAGAGGTCAACACATGGAGCTCTGATAAGACCTGAGATCCTCTTTTCCTGTCTCTCTCCCTGGAGGGCCTGTCAACCTCACGCCTCATCCTGTCCATCATCCTTCCCTCCTCCATCTCCTATCTCTTCCTCCTCCCCCTCCTTCTCCTGCTTCTTCTTCTATTTCTCCTGCTCATCATCCACCCTCCCAAATCCAGATGATTGTTATTATATCATTATGTTTATTCTGTTTCAGAGCACATCAACGTTAATTACCGGTTTATAAATTGGGGCAAGTAATTACTCATGGCTATCATGAAAAAAAACCCACCACGCTGATGACAGAGGGGAGTGCGTTCATGTCTGAAAAACATCATATCATCTCACGCTCTGTCAGGTGACGCTGAGCCCCGGATATTCTAACAAAAGTGCTGTGTTACTATACATTTATTACTAAGACTTTACTGAAACTCTATATAGCCATATCTAATAGTCATATATACCTAACCCTAACCCTACATACACACTCCACCAGGGCTGCAACTGGCGATTATTTTATTTTATTCTGTCGATTATTTCTTCGATCAATTGATTAGTTGGATTGAAAGCCTAATTTTTATTTTCTGCCCGACGTTGTCCTTCAAACATTGTGCAAACATGGGGGGGGGGGGGGGGTGATTGATTGAGTTTATCAATTAGTTGTTGCAGCCCTCTCTCCGTTCTCCCTGCGCCTCAGGTTTATCGGAGAGGACATTAGTAAAAGAGCAGCATTAGCAGATTGATGGTTATTGGCTGAGAGCCATGCAGACAGGAAGAAGCTGGTTAGATGCTTAAACCTCAACTAGACCAAACTCCTAACCCAGTGAAGACCATAAAACACGGCATTATGGGTGTTTATGTGTACCATTCCTAAGAGGTGGTCAGAGGGTACGACCTTAATGTAATATCATCTTCTCCATCGATTCGTCTCTTTCAGGCCTCGCTTCTGAAAGAACAATATGGAAGAAATTCCTATTACAGGTCTAACATCATAGAGCTGATCTCCATCATCTCCACCATGTTTATCATCCCCATCATCTCCACCATCTTAACCATCTGCATCATCTTTATTACCTTTATCATCTCCATCATCTTTATTATCTCTATCATCTCCATCACCTCCATCACCTCTATCATCTCCATCATCTCCACCATGTTTATCATCTCCATCATCTCCACCATCTCAACCCTCTGCATCCTCTTTATTACCTTTATCATCTCTATCATCTCCATCACCTCCATCATCTCCATTATCTCTATCATCTCCATCACATCCATCATCTCCATCATCTCCATCATCTG